>NW_026294534.1:40317772-40476777 GCF_007827085.1 Peromyscus californicus insignis | reverse complement strand
TACTTAGTGAGCTCCAGACTAGTGAAAGATCCTATCTAAATAAAACAATGCTGACAGCACCTAAGGAATAACACCTGAGATTGAAATTTGTAAGAACCATAGATGGGCTGCACATTATGAAGATTTATAGATCTCAACATCCAGCATTTTAAATTTTAGATTCATTTATCAATCTATAATAATTTAATATTTTTTCATAGCTTAATTTAACAATTGTTTATTTTCCAGTTATACCCATAGATCCTTTAGTCATATATATTATATAATCAATTATAGCTTAGATGAAATATAGCATCTAATGTAAATTACGCTTCAAGTTGCCTTGTTTAGCATACATGTATGATTTTAATAAAACATTTTAAAACTCCACACATACGTATTAAGCATATAAACAATTAAATTGCAGAGGACCCAAGAAGATTGCTGATTGGGTAAAAGTACCTGATATGCGAGCACAAAGACCCGAGTTTTAGTTTCCAGAACCTATGCAAAAAGCCAGGCATGTCTGTATGTGCCTATAACTTCAGTTTGTGAGACAAAGATCAACTAGCCTTGAGAGTTTACTGGCTAACCAGCCTAGCAGAAACCACTAGCTTCCAACTCAATGAGAAGGGAACCTATTTCTAGATACTAAGACAAATAGAGAAAGGCATCCAATGTTATCTTCTGGTCTCTGTGTGTTTGCACATGGGCACCCATACCTGCATACTCACATGTATGAACCACAGACACACTCCACCCCTAGCACACACACACTACTGACTAAGGAATGAGGTTCTTGCCCCTTTCACTAACATCCTTCTATTTAATCTTCCTAGGAGAGAGAGACAGAGAGAGACAGAGAGACAGACAGGGAGAGTCCTATTATAATTGGAAATCTG
The DNA here is from genome assembly GCF_007827085.1 of Peromyscus californicus insignis. Taxonomy (NCBI): domain Eukaryota; kingdom Metazoa; phylum Chordata; class Mammalia; order Rodentia; family Cricetidae; genus Peromyscus; species Peromyscus californicus. The sequence continues at coordinate 40,475,896 of NW_026294534.1, read as the reverse complement.
AGATCAAAGGTTTAAAAATTGTGCAGGGTTATAAAGGAGTCAGACTATGTCCTAACATTTTTTTCTACCTAAAATAAGATGTAACTGGGGCTATAGAGATGATTCAAAGGATGGAATATCTGCCATACAAGCGTGATAACCTGAGTTTAGATCCTTGATATCAACATGAAAGCCAGGTGTGTCCCCATGCATCTGTTACCCTAGTAATGGAATGATGGGAACAGGCAGATCTCTAGAACTAGCTGTCCATCTATTCTAGTCAATCAGTGAGCAATGGGTTTGGTGAAGGGATCCTTTTCAAAAGATGTAAGCTAGAAACAGATAATGGAAGACACTTGATGTGGACCTCTGACATCTGTGCATACACAAATATGTATAAACATACACACATACATGCACACAAAATAAGATGCATTCATCAAACCAACAATAGCTAAGAATTGTTTTAGAAAGTTTCTAAGAAAATTTGGAAATGCTTTATATGATGTACTTCTCTGAAAAAAAAAAGTTTTGACTACATGGCATTATCTCCCTTTTATTGTATCTCAGTACATTGCTTTTGTTAGTCTAGGGCAATTAGATACTGACTAGTGAACTCATAAACTCTGGCTATATTAGAGCTGAAAGACCCTTATGCATCATCTACTCAACCACCAGGAGTTGGTGCTCAAAGTGGTCCAGGATCCATGACCAGCTATATTCATGAAACTTGGCTGAACGCTGTTCATGTGAACCAGTCCATCTCATGAGCCTCTTCGTTCGTGTTTGAATGCCCTTCAGTATCAATTCATCAATGATAAAATGGCAGTGTTTCTTTTTCTACCACGAATCTCATGCCTGGTTCTCCTGAGTCTGTGTGTCTTTCTTTCATTGTTGGCTTTCCCCGTGTCCCTTCAAACCCATAGAGCTGCCTGATATCTATCCTAGCAAGTGAAACCAGGAAACAAACAAAAACCTGCCTTTGATTCTCCTTCTCTATCTTTCATTACCAAACTCTTGCTCTCTCAGCAACGGCTCAATCTGATGCCCTATCCCAAAGTTTGGAGTAGATCTTATGGATTAGCTTTATATAAGGTGGTGGCCTATGATTTTTTGGAAAACAAATCCTAAAAATCCCCCCTGATTCCCCCTACCTTTCTGTAAACATTAATTTAAAATCTATTTGGTACTATGGTACCATTGAATTTTTTTTTCTGTATTGAAACTACCTCCTGTAATCTTTTTGTACATTACTCAAAATTCTTGTTGTACAAAACCCAAAGGGGTAGTGTACGACTAACAGAATAGTTCAATTAGAATGTGACAGTTCATTGGCATGCTTGGAGTACTTCACCTTTCATTGGGAACTCAGAAGGATTACAGTGTCATTAGTACTAACATTTAAATAGACACCGAAAAGAGTGCCCTCTGGTCTTGTGAGCACCCCATGGACAGAGCAGTTATTGCTCTTTTAGGTAGAGATGGAAGTTGCCTCTGGAACAAGGCAAATGAAATCTATTGTGAATACCACAGGAAATGAAAAGCCATGAATCTTAGCTTCAGCAGACAAAGAGAATAGCTAAGGCAGGAGGGGAACCTGGGAAACTCCTTGAACTCACATCCTTAACTGAAATGTCCAGGGACTTTTCTAAACCATCCCTCTATTTTCTAGGGGATGGTGGGGATTTCTTTGAGCATCATCAGACTTGTGTTCCTTTACTAATTTGCTGTGCTCAAAGAAAGGTCTGTTTGGAGACAGAGTAAAAGGCCAGATGCTAGCCCAATGCTTGCACCTGTCTTCAGTCAGCCCTACACATTTATCTATAAAAGAGGCATGGGAATGCCTGCCCCCTGACACACGCACATTGACCATGTGCATAGATCTGCACAAAGCACTGTAAAACACACTTTCTTTGAGTAAGTGTCTTCAAAATTAGCTAAGAGACAGGAGAACAAAAGTTGTTCACCTTCAATCTCTGCTTAACTATACGTACATTGTTAATATGACATATTTATGCATCTATTGTATTTCCTCTACTCAGTAGAAAATATCATTAAAATACAAGTTTCCATTCCTTCCCTTTCCCAAAAAGACAGTAAAAGTTTTCTTTCAGCTTATTCTCAGGCATATTTTGCACCCCTCCCTGATAAAGCAACTGAGATAATTCACCTAATTCCTCTCCAAGTTAGAAGACTTTGTGAACATTTCTTTCAAAGAGCCATGTGGATGATAACCTATAAGTATTAGACTTCAACATTTTCAGCACTCTGTATACAGTAGCCAGAGATTTCCTTTCAGGAAAGTGCAAGGGAGACTCTGGGCTTTAGATCGGTCACTATATTTGAATTGATCTGGGATTCACATTTTCAGCCTTCTAACATGTCAGCTTCAGATGCTTTAAAAAAATGCAGCTCCTTCTCCCAAATAAGAGCAAAATTTCTCCAATCCTCTAAGAATTCTAATCTCTTGTCTTTTTTCATTACATGGAATCAAAAGAAGAAAGAAGGCCCTAGTGGGTTCTAAACAGTCTGGAAAACAGCAGGGCAGTTGTGGTGTGAGTTATGTTCAGAATTTATTTCTTGTTTGGATTATTTTATATAGTAAGACTAATGATCACATTTACATTTTTTTAGAAGTGAAAATACATCTGGTTGGGGGGAGAATTCACACATCTGTGGAAGAGCCTAGAGGGGTAAAAATTCAGCATGTATAAGCATAAGGAATTATGTCATGAGTTACACTTTGACTAATAGCAGAAATATGCTCTTCAAGTGTCCTTCTGTTGTAATTTTAAATAAGATATCCTGAAACAAAAGAACCAGAGCCTGCAGATGTGGTCTTCAGGTCCGCTCATCCCCTTGCTTTTATTTTAAGACTCAGGAACACGAACAGAGACAAGGGGGTTTTCACTCGATTTTGAAACGTGAAAGAATCATGAAAGGAACAAACGGAAATGCATAATAAGCAACAAACTGTAGGCGCTTGAAGCAGAAAGAAAGAAAGAAAGAAAGAAAGAAAGAAAGAAAGAAAGAAAGAGGAAAGCCCTGTTTCATAGACAGTGAGGAAAGGATGTACTTATTTCCAGAAACAATGGGATTGCAGAACTACCTCTTTGCATGACAAGGACATTGTTTTGCTTATAGGATATGCAATATTTTGTCCACCTCCCATGTTAATTTCTAAGATAGTACCAAATTGTTTTTCCTGAAAGCTCCTAACACTCTCCAGGTCATAGCTACTCATCTCTAATAGACAAAGAGCATATTAAGAGCGTCAGTCCCTAATATCAGTATATTATGGTATATTTACCTTGCAATAAGGTGGTGTTTTAATTCATTGAAACTTAGTTCAGCTTATCCTATTCCCTAGACTTGCTATCTAAGGTACTGTACATGATGCAAAAAAAAAAAGGAAAACAAAAACAACAGCAATGACAGACAAAAATCAGAAGCATACAAAAAGTAAGTCGACATAACTCCAGCTCTCAAAGAGCTGAGTGTTACCTGGTGGGAAGAGAGAAAAATATATGTCTAAAGAATCATTCATGACAACACAATGCATCTTGGATTGCCTGTGAAGTCATATGTAATGTTTTTTACAATAGGAGTCAGCATAGAGATTTTTCAAGCCCAGCCCTATGACTATCTGAAGAACATACTCCTATGTCCACTTGCCTTGGTATAATTAAAAAGTTAAACTTGAACATTATCTAGGTGTGCTTCCAGAAGTGACGTTTTAAGAAGACGACCTAAACAAAGTGTAGCTAAATGTTTGCATAAACTAACGAAAAGGGGGAAAAATTTCAAGAAAGGGGAAAACAAACGAGCAAAATGCTAAAAAAAAAAAAAAAAAAAAAAAAAAAAAAACTCTACATGTGATGCTAAGGAGGGCCTTAGGAGACAAGTGAGAACCCATCTGAGTTATTGGAGAGGCATCACTGAGCATATGCCTTGTGGCAAGCCAAATAGCTGTTTCATGATGCAGCTGTGAGCTTTAGTCTTTAATCCCCCTATCCTATTTCACCTGAAAGAGTTCCCGAAATGTTTAATGAACCTTATTAAAATGAAATTTCTAGGTTTAAAAAAAACAACTGGTGAAGTTTGACTCAAGAGCTGAAATCTCCAGCCACTGTGTCTACCTCATGACCTCTTGGATGAACCGTTCCTTAGTCACTGCTGGACACTTGAAATACATTGTCATTCCATTGTTGTTGCTGGTTTTTAACTCTTTTGGGGGGCCTGCCATCCAGCTCCCAAATCACACACACAGAGGCTTATTCTTACCTATGAATGTCCAGCTTTAGCTTGACTTGTTGCTAGCATTACTTAACTTAAATAATCCCGTCTACCTTTTGCCTCTGGGCTTTTCCCATTCTCTTACTTCTGAGATTCTTACTCTTACTCCGTGGCTTGCTGTGTAGCTGGGTAGCAGGCCCCTGGATTCCTCCTCCTTCTCTGCTTGCTAGCTTTATTTCTCCATCTCCCTCGTTTCTGTGATTTCTCCCTCTATATAGTCTCTCTGCCTGCCAGCCCCACCTATCCTTTCTCCTGCCTTGCTATTGGCCAGGTCTTTATCAGACCATCAGGTGGTTTAGACAGGCACAGTAACACAGCTTCACAGAGTTAAACAAATGCAACATAAACAAAAGTAACACACCTTAAAGTAATGTTTTACTACATTCCATTCCCTCCCCAGTACTCCTTTGAATTACTTCAGAGCTTAAGGAAGTAGACGTAAGGACAGAAGTCATCAGTGATTACCCTCCACTCACAATAATGTTTGGTTACCATGGATATATATATATATATATCCTCTTTATCTGTGTGGAAGTGTGTTGCATACAATAACTCATTTTGAGGCTACAATAGCATTTTGTACTTTAATAACCACTGTGCTAACTGGCCATAGGCAAGAGAGAATGAGAGAATAAGAGAAGAAGAAAGAAAGAAAGAAAGAAAGAAAGAAAGAAAGAAAGAAAGAAAGAAAGAAGAAAGAAAGAGAAAAAGAAAGAAAGAAAAAAAGGGGGAGGGGAGGGAGAGAGAGGGGGTAGAGAGGGAAGAAATATAGGAAGAAAGGGAGGGAGGGAAGAAAGAAGAAAAGGAAGAAAATTTCTGAGAAGGAGCATCTTGACAATTGTTTCCTAATAACAGTGATGTATCTGGATTTCCCTGTGCTTGTCCAAAGAGCCTTAGATGTAAGTTTATCCTTCAGTTATAATTACTGAGAAACAACCTATACAACACACTTACATGCCCTTGCTTTGTGCTTGAAATAACACTCTGAGCATCTTCCTCACAGGACATATCCTAGGCTCTATTGGAATTTGTGCTTTTTGTCTTAGAATTATGAATGTGCTTTTGGTTAACAGAGCATTTGAGCCTTTTCGGGTGAGTCCCAAATAAGCCTAAGTTGCCAAATATAGCAAAATCTTTTTTGAGAATATGTTGCCTAAAGCCATATGGAAAGTAAATCACAATGAAAATGTGATAATATACATTTTATCTGCACATATACATACACACGTATATACAGCCATTGCCACCTTCTCAGGAAAGTGAATATGAAAGTCTAGGACTACCAATAGACCAATATTTCAGTTGGTATCTCAAGTTCTTTGAGGCGCATGACATGAAGGGCTGTGAAAATAAGCATATGTGAAATCCTGGAAAAGCCTTTCATACAATTCATCCTGGCTTAGCCTCAGTGTTTTCATGGTTTCTTGTTACTGATTTGTTAAATATTATTACTATAAACTAATAATAATTTAAAAAATAGAACTGTTGATTAAATTAATGTCCCTACTCATTATTTGAAATAACTAAATAGCAGATTTAAAAACAAATCTTATTCATTGTTGTACTACTCATGGAAAGCACTGCCATGCTTTGGTATTACTGTGTCATACTGGAACCAGCTATAAACTTTTGTTCTTAACACTATTATTCTTTTGGGAACAAGTTTGCTTTTTGCTTTTATCAAATGCTTATGCATTGTATTTACTTCAATTTTACCACTGTATCCCAAGAACCTAACATTCTTTATTCTATAATATATACTCTGTTTTTCATTAGGTTGTACTTATCTATATCAAATTGTACTATGCTATGATGCCAAAATGTTAAAAAAACTTCATCACCTTGTTTTTCTAGGCAGATAAACACTTATTATTTAGTATCATATTTAAAAATTCTCAAACTTGTGTACACAAGTGGAAAGATTGATAGAAAAATCCAAATGTTAAAAATATAACTTAGTAAAGCAAAAAGAGAGATTTTTTAAAATCAGTAATTACATTGATAAGTAATATGTATTTATTTTATCTATTTTTAATAAGCAAGTCTTGTGTTGTAGTCTTTCCTCCTTAAGATGCAGCATAATACAGGAAGCTTAAAAACAAAGCTAATTTTATCATCTAAAACAAGGACGCTGTCTAAGGACTATAAACAGGATGTTTTTCCATGTTCCTTTTGACAATGTGACCTGCAGAGGAAAAGCATCTTGCTTCCAACCAAGACATACTGTGCTGTAAAACTGAAGTGATAACCCCAGGACAAAGATACTATTCCTAAAAATAACAATTTGCTGAGCTATAACATATATCCAGGTTACCAATCTCCACCCCCCTTCTTTTATTAAAAGGGGACAAAAGGTCCCTCCCTGTAAGTTTAGGGCTGTGATCTGCATAAAGAAAAATTTACTCCAGGAGGGCAGGGACAAACGCCCAACATGTTTTCTTGGTTGAAAGCAACAATACAGAGGGAAACACACTGAGCCATATGTGGCTTATATAGCTCAACATCTTGCAAAATCAGCTCCCTTTCCATGCACAAATGTGCTACAGCTGATTTTACAAAATAGGCAGCAGTGTGTGTCCAAGTATCTGATTCAGCAGCTGGCCCATATTTTTTATTGTGAAAAATGAGGATTAATTGATGAGAATGTTGACCTTCCTCCTAAAAAATCAGGCTTTCTAAAGGAAGCGTCCTTGTTGGAGTTGGCAACCAAATATTGTTAGACTTAAATGTTTTATTTAAAGAATAGATAGAAATGGCAACAGCATGCACAGGAATTTAACAGAAAAGGAGAACATGAATCTACTTATTTTTTTTTTTTTACTACTTTTGGAGCTGCTGCTCACTCTTCTATTTCCAGTTACAAACTGAAAAGGAATTTTGGCAACTCCATTGTATTTTCTGAACACTATTTGACCTCAATTGTTTCTTTGTGCTGATAGAAACCAGATTCTTCCAATGAAAGCTGACTCAGAAAGCAGATAAAATCATTCTATGAGCAAATTGTTGATGGTTGAAAATCCAGTGGATGTAGGCTGAGAATTGAAGGATGGCAGAGACTGATGAAGCATAAACACCATATTCAAGGAAAAGTGTGTAACGAGGAGAAAAGGATACACACACACACACACACACACACACACATACATTTACGTTGTCGCTGGACACTGATGGTAGCCAACTCAATCAGTTCTGTGCTCCTTGAATTCTCAACATTTGAAATTGTCTATGTATCATCATACTTGACAAATCCTATGATTCTTGGATGTTTTTAATGTCAAAAATGAAAACATGTAAGAAGTACTTCTTATTTTTAAAACAGACATCTCTGCTAGTTCTCTGTTGGTTTTTGTTTTTTGTTTGTTTGTTTGTTTGTTTAAGCCATTTTTATGGTAACTTCCATAGTGTAGAAATAAATAGAAGGTACAGGATAATGAATACCACATACCTCCCAACTCAGGTTTAATAGTGATTGTTTCTTTTCCTGAAACATTAAAGTATAAATTACAGACATCATGACACTTCACTCATGAACACATAACTACACAATGGCATCAAATACCCATTATCCAACCTCAAAAAATTAACCAGGTTAATTAATACTAACCAATATTAGTTGTGATATCTTGAGAGACTGAATCAAGTCCTTCCATCTGCCCCATCTATTTTTGGTTATTACTGTAGGGGTGACTTGATCATAATATGGATATCAGCAAGGCATTATGTCTTGAATTACCATGCCAACTTCTCCGTGCTTGAGATTTGTCTTACAACTTCTCCTTGATAAGCTTCACTCATTTTTCTATTCATGTTCTTCCTCAAAAGTAACTTTTTAGAATGATTGTTGAAATAGCATTTACTCAAAAAGTTGTAAATGTACAAGAAGTAGCTACCCGCCTTCAATTTTAGCATTTGATTTCATTTTTCAGTACATTCTATATATGCATATAAATAATAATTTTTTACAAAGCTTATCCCTTTGAAAAAATCATCTTTTATCTCTTCCAATTTCTCACTTTCCAGAGGTAACTATTTTTAACTTTTGCTGTGGATTCTGTGCTTCTTTCTTATCACTTCTTTTAAATAATTGTGTGTGTGTGTGTGTGCATGTGTACAAACATGCATGCACATGCGCATGTACACATTTGTCACACTCATCCATTTAGTAGTTTATGTGTGGTCAAAGGACAGCTTGCTGGAGCAGTTCTTACCTTGTATTACATTGTTTCAGGAGATTGAACTTAGGTCATCAGGTTTGGCTTCAAACACCCTTTATCTACTAAGTGTGGATCCCTTATAAACACTCTTATGCACCCTTTTCTGTAGCCCAGTCCCTGCTATTTTTAACCATACTGTTATATTGCTCTTGCCTGCAAGTTTTGTTTTAGATATTATTTCTTTATTTACCAAAATAAAATTTTGCTATCTTTCATTAGTACAAATGCGGATCAGATACACAGCATCCATGTCCTACAGTTCTCATCACTTATATATGTTATAATTTTACATAAATATTGTTTATATTAGTTATACTGTAAACATTGTAGACAAAAATTATGATTTTCTACTTTTCTACCAAGTTTGATTTTTCTTGAAAATTAAAAATTATCCTGCCTTTTAAACATTTTGTTTAATTTTTCAGAAATGTCTGCACTGTGACAAAGAATTGTGAAGACATTTTAAAAAGGCATGCTACAAGGTGCGAGAAAATATTTGCAAACTACATATAAATGACTTGCATTTATATATAACTCTTAAAATTCAATAAGAAGAAAATAAACCCATTCACACAAACAATTCACTTGGAATGGTAAAATACACATGCAGACACTTTCTTAAAGATTTATTAATGAAAACCACATGTGAAAAGATTCTAATCAGAGCATGTCATTAGTAAAGGTGAGTTCAAGGAATGAGAAGTGATTAAACAACAATACTAAGTGCTGCCAAGGGGCAATAAGCCCTCTCCTTACTTTCACAACTGCACAAGGTCTTCGGGTGTTGATCCTTCAACAAGCTGAATGTATGTTATATGAATATACCCTCATATATAAACTTTCTGTTTTCATATCCCTCATTCAACCCTCAAGTGTGGACGGAAGTTTCTCTGTCCTGTCTAGCCTCGTGGTCCAGATGAATCTCTCCTACCTGAGGTCCCGCAGATGCTTATAAAATAGTCAGTCAGAGGTTTATATGAATTACAAACTGTACGGCGTATGGCTCAGGCTTACTATTAACTAGCTCTTATAACTTAATTCAACCCATTTCTATTAATCTATGTGTTGCCGCATGGGCGTGGCATTACTGGTCTGCTGACATCTTGTTGTTCCTTGGGCAGCAGGCTGGTGTCTTTCTCACCCCACCTTTCTCTTTTCTGTATCTCTGCTTAGATTTCCTGCCTGCCTCAAAGCTGCCTTGCTATAGGCCAAAGCAGCTTGTTTATTAAACAATGGGAACAACATATATTCACAGCGTACCAAAGGACATTCCACAGTACTTCCCCTTTTCTGTCTAATCAAAAGGAAGGTTTTAACTTTAACATAGTAAAATTATATTTAACAAAACAGTTATCAAGCAAGAATTAGAGTTACCATATCTAGTCTAATTGTATTTGACAAAATTAAAGAAAATACTTTATCTATCTTATATTTGTGAGTCTAAAGTTTTATATGTATAGTTTTATATGTACCTTTTATCATAACTAATGAAAATTATAATTTTAACTATCAAGCCTTCAACTCAATCAAAGACCCCAGAAGGATATAGTATCACCTAACTAAACAGGAAGTGCATTGTAAGCAACTTCCAAAATTCTAGAAATGACAGAGACATCTGGCTCCCTGGACAGTCACCCAAAGTTCCTCTGCAATGTTGGGGCATCTTTCTTCAGTCTACAGGTCTAGAGTCTCTGGCAGACTTTTTAGTGAAGCAGGAAATTTGAAGGATTGTCTTGCCTATTGGCAAAGTTCATCAGTCACTTTCCTCTGTGTCCTGCAGAATGTCTGGCAGTACCTTTTGTGAAACAGGAACCTGAAGGACTATCTCATCTTGTTTTGGAAAAGTTTAGTGGTCACTTTCTCATGGGTTTCTCATGTCCAGTTTATACAACATACTGTGAAGCAGTCCAGGCAAGATCATATTCTTGCCCAAGTGGCCAGTTTTGTCATTCAGCCCATTTTTATTAATCAATATGTTGCCACATGGCCGTGTTGTTACCAGTCTACTGGCATCTTGTTCCTTGGGTGGTGGACTGGTGTCTCTCTTATCCTGCCTGTCTCTTTCCTGTATCTCTGCTTGAATTTCCCATCTGCTTCAAAGCTGTCTTGCCATGGGCCAAAGAAGCTTATTCGTTAAACAATGGGAGCAACATATATTCACAGCGTACAGAAAGACATCCCACAGCACCCAAGTTTTCCTTCACTGAAAAAGTTTCTTACACTATGCTCATATGATTAAAATTTTTGTCATTTCATTCAACTTTTAGAAACGTATCTCAACTCATCATGCTCAAAGGAGACTTAAATGGACATAGATTCTAGGCTACAAATGTTCTTTTCCTTGGAAGTTTGAGGGTATTGTTCTCATATTCTTCCTTGGAAAATTATAAGATAGTCGCCTAGTTTTCCTAATATTTTGAAAAATTTTAAACATTGTAATAATTCTCATAGTCAAGAACCAATTTCCACCCCTCCTGTTGGTTATTCATGGGGTGTGTGATTGCATGTGTGTGCACATACAGGTATAGATGCACTTGCCTAAGCATGCTCATATGGAGACCAGAGGTTGACATTGAGTATGTTCCTCTATTCCTCTCTACCTCAAGTTTTAGACAGTCTCTCATTGAATCTGGAGTTCACTGTTTAGAATATACTGGCAGACTTACCTGTCTCTGTTACCCAACCATTTACACAGTGCTTCAATAGGCATATACATCCACCTTTGTCTGTCTTTTATGTTGGGTGCTGGGAATTCGAATTCAGATCCCATACTTATACACCAAGCACTTTAACTACTGAGCCGCCTCTCCAGCCTCTCTAAAAAGGTCTTTAAATTTCCTTTTCATTTGTAACATCCTATCCTTTTTTTCATTGGTGCAATATCCCACTCTCTGAATACTTTATTGCTATTTGATGGGTCTTGTTTTTTATTGGTTTGTTTTATTTTTTTTTTCTTTGAAAAGTTCCTGTTTTATTCCAATATGGTTAGCTTTTGTTATTGCTTTGGGGGATTTTGTACTCTGTATTATGTATCCTCAAAGTCAAAGAAACCTTTTCTGGATAACCAGTGTCTAAGAAACCTGGAAAAGAAAGCAGCAGAAAACCGCTTTGCTCAGAGCCACAGTTACTACCCTAGGCAGACCTGATTAATCAACAGCCCTTACAGTCTAATTTTCATCTGTGCAAATGTTCCTGGATTCCCTAAGGAAGGTCTTCCAAATTTTCTGTCTTATATCATGCTGCTATCATTGTGTGTTAGGTGAATTTTAAAAGACTTCAATTCAGCACGTAATATGTGATTCTTTTTCTCCATAATCATCCTGGTTTCCCCATCTAGAGCCTTCTGCTTTATAATCTCTCAAGATTAAACCTAATGTCCTAAATTAGGGAAACATGAGATGTTGTTGTCTGGCTGTAGGAAGATCTGAACAATCTAATTGTTCTTTAAATAGCCTTCCAAATTGCAGAGCACCTGGAATAACCAATATCTGTAAGTGATTTTATATGACTCTTTGATATGCATTTGGCCACTCACAAGCTTGCTCAACTGATAATATGATAGTCACTCTTCTTAGGCCTCCTAAGTCAGTTACCAATTATTTCTTCAATGTCAGTTTATTCACAAACAGACAAAGAACTCATCTTCTTCAGATGTTAATGCTGGTGGTTAGTTCTTAGTTTAAAACCAGGATTACTTAAATATATTTTGCTAGACTTAACTCTTAATCTTTTCTTTGAGACATCATTTCTTCCATTGTCTCTTTGGTCCCATTATCCTCCATATTGCAGAAGATGGTGTACATTTACTGGTCTAATCTAAAACCCTCTGAGTCATATTTCAACTATTGCTTTGTGGGTCTGTCTTCATCTCTATTCAGTACAAAAACTAATGATTGAAATCTATGTTTCTCACTTTGGTGTCATTTTTCTTGGCTAACCTCTAATCCACAGTAGGCTTCTGCTATGTGTATTGAATGCATTGAGGAATGCATGACATTATAATTAACTGAAAACAAGTAATAAAATAAAGGTGAGATTCAGCCATAGTGAGTCATTAACTGTGGAAGTTATTAACTGAGAAAATACAACTTGCTCCTTTTCTTGTGGTTGGTTTCACTGTAGCCAGATAAAAGCAATATGAATGGACAGTTATAGAATTCATTTGTGTCTTGTCTATTAATGCCAATAATAGTAAGCTTCAGGCTTGGGCACTTTCTTCATTGTTTTACAAAGTTGTAAAATCTGAAGTTTGCAATATTTTGCTAAGTTTTATTTTATGTTTCTTTCCCCCGTCTAAACAGAAATATATGAAAGAATGCATGTAAAATTACTCTATATTTCATAGTTGACTACTCCACATCAATACTAATATTTTATTGGTTTTAACTAAAGTTCCATGAAAATATTCATCCCCTCTACATATTATTGCTTGGAGGTTAAGGAGCACATTAACTTCACAACCTTGAAATCGTGTGCTCTGTTTTTTGTATGCACTCCATCTGAGCTGTCTCTGTCTGCTGAACATCTATGAAAGGAAACTCCCCTAGGGAAACCATTTTATAAATATCTGACCACTCTAAACTCAATCTTTGATGTTAAAACTTCACAGGGAGCTGCTTTTGGTTACAGAGGTGTCAGAGCATTCATAGTCTAGGTTTTAAGATTGTTCATTTTTGATTTACACTAGCTCATCACTTTTAGGTCTTCGTGTAACTGAAACATTCCACTTTGGGTGTCAATTCTGGGAGGCATCCTGACTCAGTAAGTAGAGATGAAGAGATAAAATAGAATATCTGTAAGAGAGCATTTTTTTTAGTGCATCCTACACCCTGATAGAGAGGAATGGAGTCAATGTTTGGGAAAGACACCTCTACAAAGACTATGAATTTTGAACTCACTATCAGTGGTAACAGAGTGGGAATATGGGCTGTACCTGCAAAGAATGCTTGGTTTGAGAATTCCAGAAAAAAAAAAGAGTTATCATAGGATAAAATCCACTAACCCTGAGATGAATCTGGTAAGCCTTTGCTGTACAGTGGAAGTCAGATTATGAGAGAGTGCTTTAGGTTCTTCAACAGGAAGAAATATGACCTGCCCAACCGGAACTCAGCGTTTACTCTGACACCCGAAATTCTTTGTCTTCCACTTCTGTTTGACTGTTTCTTGTTCTGTGACACTTGACATCTGCTCTGTCTAATTGGATGCTAAGAGTAGCAGGCCCCAGGTGCGTTCTGGGTGTTATCCCTATTGCCTGACTACGCCTCACTGACGGCTTTCCTCTTTCCTAACTTCCCTGCTTTTAAATCTTGGGCAATCCACCATGCCCCTTTTCAGCATTTCTCTTCCCACAAACTATTATTCCTTCACCATTGATGCTATCTTATTTTTATTTCTAACAGATTTAGTCATTTCTAATTATAGTCAAATTTTGATAGGGTGAATAATACCAGTTAGTATCGACAGTGTGCTCCTTCTAGGCCATGTCCTATGCAAAGCATTTCACAAGCTTGGTATTAAATCACTTAAGCAGTATCCACTTGTCTGCAGAGGTTGATTGTCATCTTACAACTGAGGTTGGAGACATGAGACTCAGCAAGGTTTGATATCATTCCCAAGGTCATACTACCAGAAAGTTCTAGAATCTAGAGTTTGGATTTTATCTTAAATCTTCTTTATTCATAATCATTTTTTTCAGATATTTATCAGAGAAAAAATACAAAAGTATCCATAAATACTTTTGCTAAAATGGCTTGCTTATTCATATTCTTTCTAATTAGTAAAGTATTGTGTTTTCACATATATGTAAATGTATGTATTTATGTAATACATTTATTTTTAGTAGAATTCTGTGGACTGTAACATGAATGTAAAATGATCTTTTATTAAAAAAAATCCTGTAGCCAGATATTGGGGTAAGTGCTGAAAGATCAGAGAGACAAAGGAACAAGCCACTGCCACATCTTACCTCTAGGACTCCTCAGCCTGAAAAGGCCTCTGGGCAAAAGGGGTTCCTCAGGTGAAAAGCTTTCAGTTCCTGTTTCCTCATGCCTTACAGACCTTTCTCAGCCCAGCCATCACTTCCAGTCTTAACCATTCTAATGCTGGAATTAAAGGCATATGACTACCAAATACTGGGATTAAAGGTATGTTCCACCACTGCCTGGCTCTGTTTCTCTCTGAGACGAAATCAATCTCATGTAGTCCAGGGTGGCTTTGAACTCACAGAGATCTGTGGATCTCTGCCTCCTGAGTGCTAGGCTTAAAAGTGTGTGACACCACTTCCTGGTCTCTATGTTTAATCCAGTGACTTGTTCTGTTATCTGATCTTCGGGCAAATTTTATTAGGGTACACAATATATCACTACATTTCCCCTTTTTCATCTAAAATAATAAAAGAAGATAACTAATATAAGAAAAACTATATACAATAAGTATATACAATATATACAGTCAAGAATTACATCAACATTGTCCAGTCTATAAACATTTGACAAATTCAGAGAAAATACTCCATTACTTATTTTAAATTTTGGTGAGTCTAAAGTATTGTAACTAATTCACTTTCTATCCTAACTTGTATTACCAACCAAAAACTATCTTTTGATGTCTTTCAAACTTACACACTTTACACCTCTTTAGTGAATTTCTGTTCTGCATTTGTTAACAAGGAAAACTATGACTATCTAATCTTCAATTCCCTTAGAGATTCAAGAAGAAAATAATATTACTTAAGTTAGCAGGATGTGCAAGTAAGCAACCTCCAAAAAATGTGAGGAATGTGGCTGCCTGGAGAGTCACCCAAGCCTTTTCTGCAGTATTGGAGCATTCATCTTTGGCCTACAGGCCTAGCATATCTGACAGACTTATCTGTGAAGGAGGATTTTCTGAAGGGCTTTCCTGCTTTGTCTTGGCCAAAGTTTGGCAGTCCTTTCTTTTGTGTCCTGCTTGTCAGTTTTGGACAGCATACTGTCAACAGTCAAGGCAAGGGCACTTTCTTGCCCAGTGGCTAACTTTTGCCAAAAAAGAAAGAAAACTCCATATGGAGTTCCTTCAATGCCCATCATACTCTCTGAAGTAGACTGGTGCTGCCAGGAGCAGACATGTCTCATTGTCATAAAAAATAAATAAGAAACTATGTTAAATGCCATATTCTGTAGATCTCTGAAGTGTTTGAAGATGACCTTTCTATATAAAATATATTTCTGTTTAGCCTTGAAAACATACCTAATATGACTACAATTTCAATTGTAACGATGACTAAATACTAACTTGTGTGTCTTTATATCCTAATTAGTTGGTAATAACTTTCAAGGAACTAGTAATTTGCATTACATTGTTAAATGAACTGTATAGGTACAATACCTTGAACAAGATTAGAAATGTAGGTACAGTATGTTCTAACAAAAATAATCTCAAATTTGTATCAATATACACAATTTGTATATAATATACAAAAGTCCAATCCAATGTAAAATATTTAAACTAGTGATTGCTTTTTAAAAATAGGTTCAATAATCTTCCTTATTATCTTATCATGTCTATATCCTCCCCTTTTCCTTATCAGAGTAGATTCAATAATCTACCCTTCTATCATTTCTATATAATACATTTCTATATTAGTATACTTTTCATCTGTAACTCTTATGAACTCTTAGCACATTATTATCTGTGAAAATTAAATAATTTTGATATCTCATGATACCCAATGTACTGAAATACTATATTTTATCCATTTATTTTTCTCTAACTTTCTGTCAGGAAAAAAAAATGATGCTGTTGGCAGTATACTGGTGATTATCTAAGGACACAGTCTAGCCTGGCCTCTAAGAGCTCTTCCTCTACCATTTTTATTATTTCACCAGCCTTGAACATTGCATCAAGCAAAATTGACAGGCTTTTTCATATTAATTTCACCAAATAGTCTGTGTTTCAATTGGTCTGATACATTTTATCAACACAGGCATCTCTGTGTTGAGATGTCTCTACCTTACTGCTCTAATTAATAATGGATCTTCATAAGCACATGCCAAGCTACTTCACAGTGCAGTGGTTTCAGAAAGCTGATAGCCATAGTTAGCCTGCCTCTCTGGTCCCGCCCCTTCCTGTTTTTCATTCTTCTATCAACTGGGCAGTTACTGTTCAAGAGACCCAAGCTTTCCCTCCCTGTGACTGTTACCACTAATCACATTTTTCTTCACTGATGCACATGGTAAAACTTGGTAAGCCAGTGGCCAGCTTGGCTTCTGAAGTTCCTATCCTGCCATTCCATGGAATGCCACACTGAAAAGCAGAATTTTCATCTGTGAAGATTTCTATCACAAATTTGGTCAGAATTTATTCTCCATTAATGGAAGAATTGAGTAATATCTAGGTTACCTGCAAATACTTTAGTGTTTGTAACATCTACTCCTTGCTCATTGATTTAATGTTCTTAAACTTCTCTTTACAAACTTTAAGCATAACCTTTGCTTTGGTGGGGAAACCTAGGCTTATGGAAAGTAAAGTATCCTTCATAATATTTTCTTAAGGCTTGTGCTTAACTTCTTATTCTTAGGACACTTGGAGTGCTTCCAAATTTTAAGCATGCCCACACATTTGTAAACTGCCTGACTGTAATTTTTCAAACAGAACTGTGTCATGTTTTCTAAGAACACCCAAGGAATGGATATTCTGTAGACCCCCCTCCTAAGATCTCTGCATAATACATATAGTTGCCTGTTCTTATTTCAAATATCTACCATCAGACTATGTGCAGAGAGGGGAGATATTTGCATCCCAGCTTGAAAAATACCTTCACATTGTGTATGTGTATTTAAGTACATTATAAAGAGGATGAAAGGGGGTGCATTATTCCTAGTAATGAACACCCATTCTTTCAGCTTGTAATTTCTTTAATTTACTGCTAGCATTGATCCCTGTCAACATTTTGCCTGATAAAATTGGAACATGCATAAAACTGATGGGTGAAATGCCATGATTGGTAATAACTATTATTATATAGCTATTTAATAGTTATTATTATCAGTAATGATGATAGTTAGGGTCATGAATTACTTTTATAAAGACTTTACTTACTTATCTCTAATCCTCCTAAACATTATGCCAAGTTGATGTTGTGATTTAAATTTGCAAACCAGAAAAGTTGATCAGAATGTTGAATGCAGTGTTGCCCGGTTAGTAACTAGCAAGTATTATCACTTGAACTTAAAACCATGTGACTTCATGCTCTTTCAAATCTTTTCAAACTGACTTAGATTATTTCTGAAAATCTAATGAGGTGAGACCTGTGCTTTACCAATGCACAGTAGATTTCAGTTAAAATCAGTCTGAGTCCAAATGTCAATCCCTGTTAGAAATCCATTCTTTTATTTGCAAATTATTTTCTGTGTTACTTCAGCTATGAGCCAGGCAATGTGTTGGTTTTTCATAACATAATGTGGCTAGGGAAAGGGCATGTTTTCCAGCCACATAGTGGTAAATGTCCACCATGCAGCTAGCACTGCTATTCCTACATAGACTCTGCAATCTTTGTCTCTGACATCCAAGATGATAACAGGCAGACCAGCATACTCCACAGCCACTGCTGGAGCTTCCTTGCTCCATACTGAGTTTCTGTGTCTAAGCACCTCCAGTGAACTATTACTCCAATGATGGTCTTTCCAGAATTAAAGAGAAATAGAACGAAGTAGAAATATTTTTTTAAGATATTCATATAAAGGACAACACATCTCCTTGCCTCCACATCAAGGTCATGGCTTAGATTTTCTGATGGAGAATGGAGATTTCATATTTTACAAACATTCACCAAATGATTCTGTCACGCAGCAATGACTGATTATCCTCTCTGAGCATCCTTGGTAAGATACCACTTTGTTTGTGATTTCCCATAATGAATCTATAAAAGTCTTGTGACTGCCGTGGAAATCTGTCTGATGCAGCTGGTCCCCGTCTCTTGCCCAGAATTTGTTCTGAGTTCCTGAACCGTTGTTGTCTCTTCTTTTTCTGACATTTCTTCGTGGTTTCCCGCTCTGCATTGGCTCCTCTCCCTTGATGTTGGCTAATTCTTCCCAGAACCTCTCTTTGCTGAGTCTGGGGGTGGGGGATGATGCTGACTTTCAATTTTGGCTTATGGTTCTTATTTAAACTGCCCATGGGCCCTGATGTCTCCGTCTTCACTATGACTGTTCTAAAACCCAACCTTAATGGTCCCACATTCTCTGTTTTGATAATTAGACAAGAAGTAAGTCAGTGATAAAATGATCTGGGGCTGTCTAAGATCTACTCATAGCAAAGCCCAGCACACAACACAGCACCATTCACCATGCAGCAGTCCTCATGATGCTGTACTTTACATTGAATTCCTATTTCTTTGTATCATGTAACTATAAGTTTGTATGTTTCATACAACACACACACACACACACACACACACACACACACACACACACACACACACCACAGACACACACAGACACCCACATACGCAAGGGAATTGGGATTGGCAGTCTTAACTGACATGATGGTAGTAATCGTTGACCAAAATACACATTTGTGAAATCAGAACATCTTAATATGTATAGACTTTTATTTGCTAGTTATATCAGAGCAAATCTGAAACAACACATGAAATATGAAATAGAATTCCAAGCAAAACAAGAGCCAAAACTTTTAAATTACATTAAGCAAACACTCAGAAAGATTCGTGGCTCACACAGAAGAGAACCCTGACTCACGCTATCCTTCCACATTCTCTTGGAGCTGCTCAGGGAGCAAGTAGCTAAGCCTGTCCTATGTATTCTGTCTTCTGTGTTTCTCCTTTGAAACTTTCTTCTCTTTCTAAAGCAAAAATCGCTGCACATTTAACTCTGATTTCATGTGAGATTTTTAAGTTTGTTTGCTTTTTGGTTTTTTGGTTTTTTTTTTTTTTTCTGGCTGTAATACTCACTGGTGAAGTGGGATTCATATTTTTTAAACTTGTATTGGTCCTTTGGGAATTTCACATCATGCATTCAGATGCTGCTTATCTCTCCTCTACCTGGCATCCACCCTCTGTCCTTGCAACCTTCCTCAAAAAACAAAACCAAATTTAAAAGAAAAACCAAACCCCAAACAAAACAAATTAGAAACAAAAGAAAAAGAAGAGAGAGAGGCCCGGCAGTGGTGGCGCATGCATTTAATCCCAGCACTCAGGAGACAGAGGCGGGTAGATCTCTGTGAGTTCAAGGCCAGCCTGGTCTACAGAGTGAGATCCAGGAAAGGCGCCAAGACTACACAGAGAAACCCTGTCACACACACACACAAAAAAAAAAAAAGAAGAGAGAGAAAGAGACAGAGAAATTTTGAAAGCTGTACTGTGAAAGCTGTAGTGTGACCCCTTGAGTCCCATTGTTTACTCTTTACTCCGTTCATCTTTACTTGCAAATGTTCATTGCTAGGAATCACTGATTTGGCTCAAGGCCTCTTCGTTCTGCTACTCCACTGACAATGGGCTCTCAGTGGGTCTCCTCTTGGATATCCTGTGGGATCCTGTATTATGGAGATCCTGCTGTTTTGGTTCTGTAGGTTCATCCCCTTCACATGCTCCAACAGTTCATAAATGGTGCGGGTGTTGGGATAGACCAACTCATAGCCCTAGTTCTGAGTCTGGATGGTAGCTAGGTTGGTCAGCCTCAAGCTTTCCAGCATCTTCACTACCCTCTCCAGCACTGCCTTGGCTGGTTCACACAACGCAGCCTGAAGCAAGGAGCTGGGCCAGTTCTCTTGCTGTCAGGTCCTGAGATCGGGGTCACCCACACTCATATCGCCAGGGCCAGCTCTACTGTTTACCCAG
Organism: Peromyscus californicus insignis; assembly: GCF_007827085.1. Classification (NCBI taxonomy): domain Eukaryota; kingdom Metazoa; phylum Chordata; class Mammalia; order Rodentia; family Cricetidae; genus Peromyscus; species Peromyscus californicus. The sequence continues at coordinate 40,455,577 of NW_026294534.1, read as the reverse complement.
GCAAGGTGCAGGGCCCTCTCTCCCTATTGCTGTATGGGGTATATGAGAGGAAGGGAGCCGGACATCAACTCTCCAGCTCTCCTGCTCTCATGCCCTCAGGGCTGGCTCACCCGCACCCTGGACAACAGGATCAGCTGTAGTGTGCTCCCCAGGCAAGGTACAGGGCCCACTTTCCTGTGTGCTGCAGCTTGTGTGGGCAAGACTAGTACCCTTAGTCTCATGACCCTGGGGTCAGCTCTCTCACTCACTGCAGGTGGTAATGGGTGAGGGGGAAGGGCATCTTTCTCTCACCCATGCCACCACATGACAGACAAGGGGCTTCAGGGTCAGCTCTCCTGCTCCCACACCCTCAGGGTCCACTGACTTGCGTCTCCTGACCATAGGGTCAGCTCTAGTGTGCTGCCTAGGTGAGGCTCACACCTATGGTGAGAATGAGGGTGAAGGGGCAGTTCTCCCCTGGAGGGCAGGGCCAGCTCTCCTGCTGTAGTCCTACAGCAACCAGGATCCGAGTTGATGTCTTTGGCTAACTACCTACATCTCTGCAGATGCCTGGGGTCGGGTCAGCCACCTCAGACCCTGTGTGTGCCTGAGATGCATGCTGTTGAAGGAGTCGTACTGATCTGGATGGCCTGAACTGTCAGTAGACCCATGGAGATGTCCAGGCCTAGTTCCATGTCTGGGTCCTTGGTCCTGCTGCAGCTGGGTCTGTGATGATGTCCCTGGCTGGTGTTAGCACAGGGGATCGTTGGAACCATGTGGTGCTGAGCCAGCCCCACCCTTCACTGGCCCTGGGATAGCTGGCCCTGCCCTTCTCTGGATACTGCAGCAGGTTCATCCATTTTTTAATTGAAAAAATGTTTTTATACTATATATTCTGAATATTCTTTGCTCCGCCCCAAACTCCTCCGCACTGGCCCAACTCCATGTCCCTTCTTGTTCTCTTTATAGAGTAGACAACCAATTCTGTATATAAAGGTTCTCTTTGGGGAGGCAATGAAGGAGACAGGAAAAAGTATACCAAAACACACACATATGAAAATGCCACAATGAAACCTATTACTTTGTATACTAGTCTAAAAATATTTAAATTAAAAGCATTCTCAGTTGGTAGGTTTCTAGGTTGATGTCTGCACTCTAGAGGTGGTCAAACCTGAGAGAATTGAACCAATAAATGAGGTAGCCTAAAGTCTCATGCAATCACCAACTTTATTCAACAGATAAAGAAAAGTCACCCAAGGAAAATTCTCATGAGTTTAAGCTGTATAAAAACCACAAGGACAAGCCTCAAGTGGCAAAACCATGTTTTTCCACAGAGGCATATAAAGGATAGTTTAAGCATCTCATTGAGTAACAGCAGAATCTGAAGTAAACTCACTCCTATCTGCTACATCAGGGAGGAGCACAAAAAACACATTCCAAGAACAATTCTGTTTTGAAGAAAATGAGGTCACAAGACTCTTCTTTTCTTGGAGTGTTCTCACAAGCACTCAGAATTCTCTTCACAGGACTCCATTCTTAGACCATGTTCAAATAAGTTGAAAACAAGGCAGAAGCCAAGGCAGACTGCCAACATAGATATAAGCTGACCATCTTGTAGTACCTGGACCTAGACTTGTGTTGACCTGGGTTGCTCTGGTCACAATAGCTTCTCTGTTATGTTCTACTTGTGTGTGTGTGTGTGTGTGTGTGTGTGTGTGTGTGTGTGTGTGTGTGTGTGTTTATGTGCATGAGACAGAGAGAGAGAGAGAGAGAGAGAGAGAGAGAGAGAGAGAGAGAGAGAGAGAGAGATTTCATCATACACCAGTCCTAAGAACCAGGGTTTTAAAGACATTGCTGTACACTATTATATGAAACAACTTATTGTTGGGTTGGGAAACTAATATTTCATTGTTGGATATGAATACCTCTGGATCTATGGTTCTTGTTTTTTTTTTATATATTCAGTTTTCTGCAATGAGATACACCATCCAACTCAATGAAAATTTCTCTGTATAAACAATTCACACATTGTGAACTTCGTGCTCTGATAAAATGTTACATCATCACATGTCTTGCCTAGGATGTGACTCAGCCCTTGTTGAGCACATCCATTTTGTATATACTACCTGTCTCTGAGAAATTCTTAGAGCCATTTTGGTCAGACTGATGTTAAGGATGCTTCAGTTCAAGTAACTTCCTGTCTCTAATAGTAGTCTCCAAGCAAATGGGAAGTGATTCTGGCCAAGGAGTATGCTGAAGAGAAATATGATCATGTTTCCTAAGTAAAAGAGTGAAAGTACTGTAGATATTTTGAGAACAACAAGAAGTAACATATTCAAAGAAATTTTATTATAGTCATTTTGTAGTTTTAGTTTCTATGGGTTGTTGCTGCTAATCTCTTCCTGTACCTGCCTCCATAGGTATGTATATATAGGATTGCAGCATGTAATGTGTTCATAAGGAATATATTTCCAGAAACTTCAGGGACTGCTTAAAAACCACAGATAGACACTTCACTCACACTATCATTTATGCATACGAATACACAGATACACTTTTAATGCCTTTCCATCAGAATTCAGCATTTGTCATGCATGATGGTCATTGCTTCTGCAGTTTGAGATGTGAGAGCAAAATAAGCACAGACGTTTCATTTTTTCTTCACAATTTCACAGATAGATTCATTTCTCCCGTAGATCATAGAAACCTTAGCGGATGGCATGAATCTTTTTCTGATTCAGGCATGAGCTGTCACTTAAAGGTATACTTTCGAGTTCCTTTCTACATGTTTGAATTGTCAATATCATCGTTCATATATGCTAGTGCCGTTGTTAAGTGGGATAGGGACATGTAATCACAAACATCCTGATAGCACATTTTATGAGAAAATGAAGACATTTACTAAGGAACCAAAAGACAAGTTGCAAACGCAGCACACGTGTTTGAGAAGGTGCAATGCGAGTTTAGAACAGTGCTGAGTTGGGTGAGGTGAGATCTATTGTCACTCTATTTAAATTTAACTTAGTTTAATAAATTTAATCTACTTCAATTGTGTGAGTGACGCATCTGTGGACTCCCTTTGGAAAGTTTTAGATTGTAGTTGACCATAGAACTTTCCTACCAAGGGGGGGAAAAAACCGACAACTTACTGAGGCCTACTTCATGCTAAGTGAATACTGGTTTGTTGTTTTCTTCTCTTTTTCTCTGGATTGACTATGAGAAGTCAAAAAGATGAAAAGTACCCTTGGTACTGAATGTCTCAGAAAAAAAAAAAGATAATATCAACAACAATGAACAAATCTACCTGGAGGAGGTATTAGGCATATACATCTGAGACGTCTCACTTCTGATCCATGAAGGGCAAATGCATGATGAAACATCTCCAAGCACATGGAACCAAATGCCTAAGACACTGACATAGGAAAAGCTGGAGTGGACGAATGGAAGGAAGTCCTCCCAAGTTGTAAATTGGGCAGAAAGTTGGCAGATATATGATGCAGTGCTCACATAGATAATGCCTCCAGGTGAAAGAGATAAAAACCATAATTTTAGCTTGTTGAGTTCTCTCGTAGAGCTGTCCAAACTGCTACCTAAATTTGTAGTTTATTCAAGGGGTTAATTAACACCAAGGCATTGTTGCCACCTAAGCAAAAGATGTAAGGGTTGTTGCAGATGGTTTCCTTGAGACCTTAACCTCACATGACTTGGGGTGAAACAACCAAACAAATATTGAAAATAATGAGGAAAAGTTTTAAAGAGCTACTTGATACAAAGTATTCAGTGAGACTATTGTGACAAACAAATTGGTTACTTTGCTTCTTGAAAAATGCATAAGAAAACCAGCAGGAATGTTTTTTAGAATGCTATCCCTCAAGGTGTACAGATGAAGATCGGGGCCCCAGTCCTGAGAAAGTTGCTGTTTGGTAAGCAGAGGAAATGGTCAGGGAAGTAAATTATAGTAAGCTGTGCTCATGAAATTCCAGAGGCACTTGGAAGTGAGCGTGGGAGAGCAGAATACAAGGCAGTTGACTTTGTCCTGGGAAGTCAAGAGTAGACAAATAGAAGACTGAACATTTGAAATGAATTAAATGAACAGTTGGAATTTTCTGGGTAAGGGGTTGTGAATTAAGCCTTCCATGAAGAGACGAACATCTGCAAAGTCATGGTTCTTGAAAATGCTAGGCAGATTTATTTGACAGAGTATTTATAATTGTTTGTGAATGGTATTTGGGAAAGAAAAGAATAATTACCAAAGAGGGGCCAAGGGTGACAAGGTAAAGTCAAATGTTCAGATAGGTTTGACAATACCATAATAATCAGTGTATTATCAGTCCTGTGGTAATAATCAGTCCTTAGTCTCAATGGCTTGAAACCCTCACTTCATGACTATCCCAGTCAGCTCAAAGCTCTGCTCCTCATTTTGCACTCAAATGTCCAACACCCTCACATAGATAAATGTGCACATAAAAAAATACCAAAAAAATTAATTGAATGTATTTAAAAAAAATTAAAAAGTCCAAGACAACGAGTCTCACAGTGTCTGAATGCTAGTGCTAGTGCATACTAAGGTATGTAGCAAGAAATATAGAGAGCTGTATCCTGATTATTTAAAGATACTTTGTCGAACCCATCTTTTTAGTTTCACATTCCGTAAACCAAATTCAGGTACGTGGGCATGTTAAACCGCCACATTCAGACGAGTCAGAGAAGAGAAAACTTAGGATTGCACGGAAGAAATACAGAAAATAGTAGGAAGCTGAACTACTGACTGCCCTAAAAGGTCTGTTAAAGACACCACCTAGTGTGAGTTAGCAGTGGATCTACACATATAGGAAATGAAACAACTGAGGTTCTAACACAGAGATTTAGCTAGCCAATAGAGTACAGATCAACCAGACCCTTAAGATGCTTAATTTCAACATTCATCAAAAGCAACAAAAGTATGTGTTTAAAAAACACAGCAGCAGCAGCAGACCCTGTACCCAGAGTTTGTTATCCCATGGGTCTGGTGTGACTTGAGAGTTTTTCTTTCTAACAACTGTCATGCCAGTGTTGACACCCTCAAGAACACATTTAGATTACCACTGTCCTTCTGGATTCAGATAACAGAGTTATTGCAGATGACTGACAGCAAGAGATGAGTAAAACTAAAGCAGCAATGAAGCTGCAAGAAAAGTGATGTCAGACCTAAGAACCGTTTTGTGTTTTTCGGTTGAATTCGCAGGGTCATATGACATTGGATGTTCATAGTAAAGAAGAGAGTTTTCAAAATGACAGCATATCCACTTTGTATAAGTAATTGTCTTAGGGAACAAAATGAAATAGATAGGAGATGGAGAAAGTGTAGGAATGGATGGGTGTGGAGAAAACCAAAGGAAAGAAAATGAATCCAGTTTATTGTAGTCAGAAGATTTCCTGTGTCCTGGCCTGCTGGCGGTCAGGACAAATCTCTCCCACTCCCGTCCCCTAAGTAAACACACAGAGGCTTCTATTAATTATAATTGCATGGCCATGGCTCAAACTTTATGCTAGCTAATTTATATCTTAAATTAGCCCATAACTATTAATCTATGTACACCACATGTTCTGTGGCTTTACCTGAGTCCCATTACATGTTGCTCTTGGGTGGCTCACTGAAGTCTCTCCCCGCCTTCTTCCTGTCTCTCTCTTTGAATTTCCTCCCTGCCTCTAAGCTGCCTTCCTATAGGCCAAATGGCTTTATTTATCAACCAATCAGAGCAACACATATTTGCAGCATCCAGAAAGACATTCCCCATCACTTCCCCTTTTCTGTCTAAACAAAAGGAAGGTTTTGACTTTAACCTATTAAAATTACATATAACAAAATAGTTTTCATGCAAGAATTACAGTTACAATATCTAGTTTATTTGTATTTTATAAAATTAAAGAAAAAAATTCTGTATATCCTATATTTGTGAGTCTAAGGTTTCATATCAAATTTATCTTTTATTATAACCAAAGAAAATTATAACTATCTACTCTTAAACTACTTCAAAGACCCCAGAAGGATATAATATTACCTAAGTAAACAGGAATTGCATTGTAAGCAACTTTTAAAAATCGAGAATGACAGAGACAGCTGGCTACCTGGAGAGTTACCCAAAGTTCCTCTGCCATGTTGGGACATCCTTCTTTAGCTTATAGGACTAGAGTCTCTCAGTCACTTCTTTCTCTCTGTGTCCTGTAGAATATCTGGCAGTTTCTTCTGCAATGCAAGAACCTGAAGGAGCATCTCCCCTTGCAAAGTTCAGTAGTCACCTTCTTATGGGTCCTGCATGTCCAGTTTATACAACATTTTGTCAAGCATTCCAGGCAAGAACAGTTTCTTGCCCAAATGGCTATTTTTGCTAAGAAGAAGATAAACTTTGCATTGAGTGTCTTCGATGCCCATCTTTCTCTTTGAAGTAAATTGGTGCTGCCAGGAGCAGATGTATCTCACTGTCCAGAAAGTCTAAGTTTTTAAAACATTTTAAATGCCATTTTTTTTTGTACTAGCAAAGGCTAAATCTACCACACAACATAATGTGCAGCTAAGAGATGTACCATGTACATGTACCATGTACTCTGTGTACCATGGCAGGAATCTGCCATGCTGCAGGTCAAGCCCACAGGTCACAAACCTGCCATAGAGTAGCTCAAGCCCACAGACTACAGCAGGTCTGAGAGAGACAACTAGGATGCTGCTTTTAGCTCCATTTTAGAATTTTTTTTTAAGGTTTCTCAGGTTTTAGGTAGAAACTCTTGCCCCATGTTTTGGTACCATTTGTAGTCATATTGTGAGGGACACAGGAAATTTTCCAACTACAGTTTATGACACCTTAGCTTTAATTTCCTTAAAGGATCTAGGTTTGCTATATCTAGTAGGCCATGCGAATGCAGCTCTGGCTCTTAGAATATCACTAGTGCCAGAGATAAAAATCACCAGTGACACATGAAGTGGAAACCACTGGAAAAAATCAAAAGATGCCAGAAAGGACTTTGGTTAAGAAAGGCAGAGAACCTAAGCAGAGTCCTAAAATAAAGAGGATGTTGACAAACAGAAAAGGAAATTAAAAATGAATAATCTGAAAGGTAGAAGAAGAATAGGAGAGGGCCAAGTTCCAGAAAATGAGAGCCCCAAGATTAAAGATCATGGCATAATAAATGGTGTCATTTATTTTAGAGAGATCAGACATTGAGAACTTAAAGCAGTCTGATGGTAAGGGCACAGCATTGCTTTATTCAGCTATAGCATAGCCAAGCTGCTGGACATCTTGTATACCCTCCATCAGCTACCACATGTCTTTAATCTTTCTTGAATTTATTATAGACTGCTTCAAGCCACCAAGCTCATCCTTTTAAAGCTGCACACATCCCTGAGGAATAAGCTTTTGTGCAATCACAGGCCCTTGAAGATTATCTTTTCCTCTTTGCAATGAGATTCCTTTGAGCCTTGACTTGATAATGCCTCAAAGACTGCTGGATATTAGGACTAGAAGTATGCTGCTTATAGACCCGGAGTTGTTGTTGTTTTGTTTCGGTGTGTGTGTGTGTGTGTGTGTGTGTGTGTGTGTGTGTGTGTGTGTGTGTGTGTTTGTTCGCACACACGCACGTGCTCACGCTATCCACTATTCAGGTTTATTTGAATCAGCATATGTTGTACAAAATAATAGGCTTCATTGCGATGTCACACATGTATATATTGCATTCATCATGTTCAGCACAATTTGCTGTCTCTTGTCCATCTCTTTTTGTTCCCCTTCCTGATAATGCCCTCCATTTCCCCAAGTAGTCCTAATTTTACTTTTATGTCTTTTTGGTTTTTTGGTTTTAATCTAGATTACACATGAAAGAAAGGCACATGATATTTTTCTTTGTGAATCTGGCTTATTTGGCTTAATGTGATCATTTATATGTCCACCTAGTGTCTTACAAAAATATAATTTTATTTTTCTTTTTATATTATACACACCACATATGTGTGTGTGTGTGTGTGTGTGTGTGTATACAATTAATTCTTTGAGAGTTTCCTATGATGTGCTTTGGTAATAGTTACCCCTAGCTCTTCCCAGATGTACTAACTTCTGAACACAACCAACTCTGCATCATTTTTAAAATATCTATAAATATTAATTTGTGATGCCCAAATATTCTTGGATATGTGGCCTTCTATTGGATTAAGGTCAGTTTAACAGGACTTCACTCATAGAGAAAACTGATTATCCCTCACAGCATTTAACATTATCTAATATCTCACTGGCTAGGGATGAGATTGTGTACTCAACTCCCATCTTCATGCTGGGATTTGGTCTTATGTGGTCTTCCACAGGGTTTGTGTACACTCTTGCAACCTCTGTGAGTTTATACATGCTGCTCTACTGTGACTAGAAGACCCTGTTTGCTTATAGTCATCCCCCTACTTCTGTGTTTCCAGTCATATCATTCCATCTTCTGTGATGATCTGTGAGGCTTGAGCAAAGGTGGTGAGATATATATATATATATATATATATATATATATATATATATATATATAATGTTCCATCAGCCCTCTGAAAACTATTACTGGTTATGGGTTACTGTGTCAATCATCATAGACTGCATATAGAAGCTTCTAGAGTTGAGGATTGAGAGAGACACGGATCTATGGGTTTAATGGTAAGCCACTGAAAGTCCATTTAATACTATCTCCATTTAGCAAAGCAATAGTGGTAGGTTCTCTGATAGTGACCATTTCCTGTCTATCTGTAGGTTTGTGGCCCTATAATTGTACCTAGTGTGGGTTTCACCTTGGAAAGCAGGACTTTAATCCAATCAGAAAGTGGTTTGTTACTTATTTAGGGCTAAATTAAACTCCATTTGGGTATGTGTACCTCATTGCATTGTCTTTATTTCTTCATCTATATCTGGGGAGCTGTATGATGCCATTAACTTGGTTATTGAAAATATTGCCACAAAAAGCACAGGCATACAGGTACCTCTGTTGTATGCTGATTTTGATTCTGTCCAGAGATAGTCGTCCAAGATTCTGCAAGTCTTCCAGTCACCTTACGATGAATTCCAAACTCTTCAAGCAAACCCGGACCCTTTCCAACTTGTCTTATGTGTACATACGGCTAGCTAACGAAGACTATGTCCCCAAGTGCACCCTCACTGGGTTTGCTGTACAATATGGTTGTTCAGGCCAGGCTCAGGGAATTGCCACCATTATCACAATCCATCTGCGTACTCCATTCAGCTTGTTTATCATTCAGATACATTTCACCAGTGATCCAACGGCAGCCTAGCCACCCCTTCTTCCTGATTCTGACTCTATTAAACCCAGTCTTTTCTCTGAGCTGATGAAACTACAAAACACAGAAATCATGAGGACGGCACATACTTACGTTGATAGAAAAAAATGGGAAAATACACTTAAACCTATCACACCTAATCCTCATGACTCAGAATAAGGTATTATATTCATTTCTTAGTCTCTATCCATAAAGACGTTGACTGGAAAACATCTATGTTACCTTATTTTAGTGGAAAGAAAAGAAATTTTTATTGGGCCTTTATGAAAAACTTGTAAGTTGAATTTCACTGGTGGGGAAAAAAAAGTGATAAATAAGAGTAAAAAATAGACTTTAATGGAATTATTATAGATCTTTAACTTTTCAATCATAATGACCTAAGTATAAGAGAAATAACTCCCCAAATACTCAGTAGACATTAAAGATTACAAAAAGAATACAAGATGTTAGACTGAAGACTTTTGCGTGAACCACCTTGGTATAATTATTTAATGTCATTCTTCAACCAGATTTCACCCAGAAATATTTAATAATCATTTTATGAAAGCATGTATGAAACTGAATTCTGAGCTCTCTCTTTCCTTCATACCATTTGATCACATATTAGAGACTGTGTGTGAGCAGCACCTGCCCCAGAAATAACGCCCTGATTCATCAGAACAGAAAAAGTTCAGCCGAAGAGTGGAGTTCTTTCTGATGCAGATGGCATCTGTCATTTAAATAAGTTATTTAAATCAAGTAGGGAAAATATCTGACAAATCTTTTTCAGACAAATACAGCAAAGAAATCTGGAACAACATCTAAGACATCAGAAGTTGTTTTTGGACCTTCAAGATTTCCTTTCATTCAGGCAGGAAAGCATTGTGTCTGTGCTTCCTTCTCTCTCTCTCTCTCTCTCTCTCTCTCTCTCTCTCTCTCTCTCTCTCTCTCTCTTCCATCTGCTTATAAGTGTCATTGCTGGAGCTTGTACAAAAACACTTTTGATTAGCACTAAAAAGGTCTAATGTTTGAGACCTTGAATGCAAAATTTCTAATAAAAATAAACTTCAAGGTCTCAGAGTACTCTTATCAGATCAACTGTATGGTCCCAGAGTAGGTTGCTTAAATCCTGGCTAAGCTCGGGAGTGCAAAGCTTAATACCCACAGGCTTGCAATCTTTTTGAATGCGATTATAATTCAGCACCAGCTTTGCATCCTGGATAAAGGTTCCCCTTGAACACAAAGTATGTTACATGCTTGTGTGGTACTGATCAAAATACTCAGCGGATTACGGCGCTTGCTGTTCTTCAACCTCCAAAGTGGTGTTAAAATGCTACATCCAATCAGCTAAGCTGTAAATTAAATTTTTTAGATTGAAGACATAGTTTTATTTCATATGCCAGAAACTCATTTCAACCCTAGCATTTCTGTTAGCACATTGCATCTAGCAGCATAACTCAAGAGGTTTAATGAAAGTTTAAAAACAATCTGTTGCAGATTTTGTGCCTAATTTATTTTTAATTGCAAATTGTACGACATGTTATTGCCTGTGAAAATAGAAATTTAATTTCCTTCCTGCTTTTTCTTTTTTCTTTCATTTTTTCTTTCCTTCTATTCCCCCCAGCCCCCATAATTCTGTTACAACCAAAGAGGAAACAGGCTTTTAGCATGCTGTTTTCTGAATTTTATTTCTTTATTCTTAGATCCTTGATTGTGCAGTCTTTGGAAACTATATCTCATGCCACTTAGCATTATCCTTCAAACATGTTTTCAAGCCTTAAGAATGCTCTGCTTGGAAGTCTATGAAGTTACAGTTATCCAAGTGTGTAATATGCACTACCTCATCCCAGAGCAGGATGGTGGACCCCTTCTGACACTGTGAAATTCACACTTAGAGGCATTTTAAAATATTGTAACCCTCTTATTGTTGATGCAGTAATAGCACAAACAAGTTAAGTTTTAATCATGAGAACAGTTGTCCAATTAGTAAAAATAAGTATTATCTTCAATACTTTCATAACAGTAAGACAAAATACTTTATCATTGTGTTGCTTCTTTGTAGTATAACCACTAATTTTTTAATTGACTTTCTTTGCATTGCATTGAAAGAAAATCAAACAAAAGTGCCTTTTCAGAAAGTTTTGTCGCACTCTGCTGCATCTGATGGTTTGAAGTTGTTGAGGAATCTGAAATGTCAAAACACAGGGTTGGAAACAAAGGTCTTCTGTGTTCGGTTTGCATTCCCTCCTGACATCTTTTGCAAATTTACATCAGAACTGTGTTGTATTATTTATTTACAGTTTCCTTACTTTCTCTTTCTCCCCTGCCCTTAGAGAGTAGCCATCAGCTCCCTTTCTCCCAGCAAGCCTTCCCCCTCCTTTCTGGCATTGTGTCAGCTAAGCAAACTGCCACCTTAGCTAGTGACAAGTTCAGGGCTGCCATTTACCATATCGGGTGTAAAATAGTGTCTTGAGCAGGTCCATCCTTTCTGCTGGACAGTGCTTTCAGCTTCCACAAGACCCAGATCCAGAGATGGCCTGGGAAACGTAATGTCTTGTTTGGTGTTACCTCTTTGGTAAAACACATCACCGAGCATGGACCGCCACAGAACACATGTGTTATGAATGAGTGCCTTTACATCCTTGAGATGATTCAGGTCATGATCAGGGATCACTGGTTGCCTAAGGTGGAGGACCTCAACTCAATCTAAAATATTTGGAGCATTTCAAGCAGTCAGAAGATCATTGAAATAAGTTAAAAATAACAAAAATAAGTACAGGGTAGGATTAGATTTTTCAAGAAAGAGTTTATTATTTTAATATACCATATTGAAGTAGAAAATATCCTATGGGCTAATAACTACCATCTAGTTCTTTGAGGCATTTGTATGTTTTATTTCTAATTTTTAGAAGATTTAATATATATAATTACTTTTCTCAGTTCATTCACAATACATCCTTACGGGGAAATAATTATTTGTTAGTGTTTTTTCCACTTTGCAGCTTAGACATTGGTTCTGATAACTGAAAAATAAATTAATAAATAGCATGTGGTAAAGGAGTAAATAAAGGCATTTTTAATATGTGGATTACATATCTGTGATAGATAAATTACAAGAGAAAGTGTTGGTTGTCTATATTTTTGTTCAGCAGAAAAAGCAATATACATTTTATGAAAAGAGATTTGGTTAAACTTGATGCCTCTCTGAAACTTGATCAGATAATGGGACCAGGATTCCAAAGAAGGATTTGGAAAATATTCTTGATCAAATGAATGAAGAATCATTTATGCAGAGCATCAGTCATAAGCAATATTTAAGATCTAGGAATGTATGTGTTAGGTTGATAGAACTGGTACATATTCACATATAAATCATTGTGGCAAAAGACATCCCTGTTACCAGGACATGAATTGTATCTATTTTTTATAGATTCATGTCCAAAATTGGAGGGTGAGTTACCAGAAAGAGGGCATCTTCATTTTTTTCTCCTCCCTCCCTCCTTCCCTCCCTCCCTCTGTCTCTTCCACTTCCCATTACATTCTGAGGTCAAAGATTTAGGTAAAGGTACTAAAATTTTATTAAGCTCTTTAGAGAAAACTTTGCTAATAGTGAAGGGTAGTTTGGAGTTTAGTCTGTTTGGGCTTTCCAACATAATCCAAGGGGGTAAATTCTCAGTTCTTTGCTTCTTAAAGGCACACTCCTTTCTTTCCTCTCTGGTCACGTACTCATTGTAACTTTACAATACTTCCAAAAATTCTATCTGTGTGTCTCTCCTTTTCTGTCTCTCTGTCTCTATCTCTGTATGTCTCTGTCTCTGTCTCTGTGTGTGTGTGTGTGTGTGTGTGTGTGTGTGTGTGTGTGTATGTGTGTGTGTGTTTGTCTGTGCTTACTCATTCTTACTCACACAGAGCCTTATAATCTGTCCCATGTTGGGATAGATAGTATACCAGTATATCTATGATCTTAGTTAGTATATAAGTGTACCTATAATCTTTGAGGTTTTAGCAATCTGTAAAAGAAGAATATATCTTTATTTTTAATCAGAATCATCAGAAAGTGATAGACATATCATCACTCAGGCCAGAAGATAGTCATGAATACATCTCTGCTTATTCTATGATTTTCCAACTATAACTTATACCAGGAAACATACTGTTAGGAAAAGAATATCATAAAAATATATTGTATGAATAAAAATTTAAGAAAAAAATTAGTTAATAAAAACTTAAATTTAAGTATGTCCAAAATGTATATGGGTAATTTATGATACATTTTGCCCTAATCTACAGCATTCAAAAATTGTTCAGTTTGAAAAATATAGTATAAAAAATCAAAATGTTTTAAAAATGTAAAACAATTGAACATAAATAATTATAATATTATGTGAATGCTAATAACCAAAAAGCTGAGCAAATTCCTTTTATGTACACAAAATTTAAGCTATATTAGGACCCAATGGATTTTTTTTGCAGTCAAACTAAATTTTAAAATAAATCCATAATTCCAAAATATAAAAATTAAACTCAACAACTCATTGTAGCATTTGCAAATACACATGTATATCAAACAAAATAGCTTATAGAATGGTTACTCTTAACTTTGCTCACTAAAATGATAGCAACAGAGGAAAACATTTTAGGGTATCAGGACATGTGTGTGATTCAATTTGTTCTCTCACCAAAAGTTATGCTGCCATATAAATTCGGGATATTTCTTTGACCAACACCTAACATCACAGTGTCAGGCTTACAATGTGTTTATTCGGTACAGGGATTTATTTTTGTTCCGTTTTATTTGTTTTCCTTCCCATTTGAGTAGCAAATGTAGTTATCCTGGTAAAGGAGACATACATCCAGTGAAATAACTTTTTAGACGCCACAATAGAAAACAGAAAAATGACAGTCACACGCAGCATCTTATGAGGTAAGCTGCGCTCTCAGTCCCAAGTGACCTAATTTGTCTGTGGACATACTTCTGAAGCAATTAATGCTCTCCAGTCCCTTGTGGTAACTGGAATCCCCTACAGTGGGACATTCAAATTAGCAGACACCTTAGGGATAGCAAGTCTAACAGCCTATATTTTTAGATGAAGGACCTGACTTGGGGAGACGTTAAATCTCTTAACCCATGTCATAAACGTAAATGGAGCAAATTTAAAGCACCTGCTGTCCTGTCCAGTTGTGCCCCATATTTTCTTCCTGCTTTAACTGGCTGAATTAGCTCCCAGGAATTATCCTGTCACCATTTTATCTACTAGTTCCTGGGATCTAAGAGATGAGAACCATAAGGCATACCCATTACAGTAAGGCACCTCTTGGCATGAAATATGGACTTTAAATCCTTGAAAAGGGAAAGTTTGGGTACAATTAAACTAATCATATAAGTCACAGCATTAGTATCTTCACTCGGGAGGCAGAGCCAGGCGGATCTCTGTGAGTTCAAGACCAGCCTGGGCTACTGAGTGAGTTCCAGGAAAGACGCAAAGCTACACAGAGAAACCCTGTCTCGAAAAAACAAAAAACAAACAAACAAAACAAAACAAAAAAAAACTTAGATATGCATTAACATAAGCATTTACACTGAGAAATAAAATTAAGTTGGGTCATTCTGAAAATGGAACAACCCTAGACATTTGTCATGTCTACTGTTGATGTGCCCCATCACCCAGCCATGATCTACTCTGTATTGTGAAACATGATGAGAAGTACGCACAGGAACAGTATTAAAATAAGATTTGGGTTACAGGACTAGAGAAATGGGGCAGCAGTTAAGAATACTTAATTTTCTTGCAGAGAACCTGTGTTCAATTCCCAGCACCCACACGATGCCTAATAGCTGCCTGTAACTCCAGTTCCAAGGGATCTGATGTCCGTTTCTGACCTCTGCAGGCTCCAGAATGCACATGAGCACACAGACACCCTAAGGAACACACACATCCACACAAGTAAATGAGCACATGTTTTAAAAATAAGATTACAGTTACAATCCTGACAATGAACACATACCGGGAAGGTGGGCATTTTACTCCATCTTCTCTTAAATGTAGATCTTTAATTATATGAATGTCCATAGTTGTATTACAGAGCGGGACTTAAGTCAGATCTGAAAATCTGATCACATGGCTGCTCAGGCGGCCTGACAGACTTTTTCCAACCAGTGAGCAGATAGGATCTGATCGACTGTACCACTGGGCTACCTATATGCTTAAAAGACAAACGAATGACAGAAAAGATAAATCTTATTTTTGATTATATTAGTCACCTTCATGTCACTGTGACTAAACGAGTTAGGGATCACTTCTTTCAGCAGATGACTTCAGCCCATCATAGCAGGAAAGGCTTTGAAGAGTTATGGTGGCAGGCAAGCGAGGCAACAGCTCCATATTTGGTACATCAGGAGGCAGAAACAGGACCAGAAGCAGGGACACACGATAATCCTCAAGGCCAGCCTATCCTGGTCTATGATGCCACAAAAGGTCTGCTGCTTCATAAAATAGTACTAACAGACCAAGTGTTCAGACACATGACTGTATGGGGAACATTTCACATTCAAGCTGTAACAGGAACAATAGTAATGGACTGGTCTTCAATTTGAAGACCTACAGCCCGAAGTGAGGAAGACAGGGAAAGATATTCTCTATGTATCTGTTCCCCTTGATAACAGGCTGCTTTTGAGTATGGAATATTCATCAGTGCAACAAATATGCACTGAGTTTTTAGTATGGATCATCAAATCTACCTGATGTTGTGTATATCAAGGAGAAAGAGCCAGCTATATTGTGGGATCTCCATGTGAAGCACAGTGACTAAGAACCAATAGCAAGGATGGATTCCCAATGTGTGGGGAAGCATATGTTAGAAGCCAGACTGAGTTAAAGGAACATGTATTTTTGCAGAGTCTCTGTGCTTATCCTGTATAACACAGCCCTGATTGAAATCATTTCACCCAAATTCATTCTAATACCACCACATAGGACATAATCTTGGTTAGGGAACCTACATTCTCTGTATCTTATTCTACAGAATGGGGCTAATAATCAATGACACTTACTGTGTGAATGTTTGAGGGATAAAATGGATGCCTGGGATATGATAGGTAGTAAATTGCACAAATAATTACTGGTCTCTTCTGCATTTATGAAAGAGAGGTAAGTTAGTGAATGTGAGTAACATAATCAGGGACTATGCTTCTTGCTCCCTTGAAGCCTAGAAATTTGGACTTTGAATGAAGGTGCTGACAAGTTCGTGAGAGAGATTTCCAGATCGTCTGAAACATGTAACTAGCATAAAAATGTAAAGAATACTCTGAGGACTCAGGAGTGAGAAGTAAATCTGTGTGAAATTTCAGGAGGCCAACAGTATAATTTTAGTAGGGAGGAGAATAAAAGGCGACATGATGGTATATAGACCATATAAATATATGTTGGGATGCATAGTTCACTCTCAAATGATCTGTCCTGTCTACTGAACTGTCTTCCATCATAGTACATGCCCTGACACAGTTGCAGAACACCTGAGTGGCTCTCTTGTTTTAACCCCCTTAGATGGCGCTGAACATCCTCATTGCCTTCTGTCATCTCCTCCCTTATCCTTTTCTAAACCACATGGGGATACCTCTTACTTACCTATAAAACTTTAGTAGGCAATACAAGCCAATTACGATGAAAAGACTTTGTGAAGAATATTATCTCCTATCTTTTCTTTGTGTATAAAATAATGGAATAGTAAAATCTCAACTATAAGAACGTGATATATAAGATAAAAGATATTAAGAAAAGAAAAAAAAAAACTTGTCTTAGTCAGTGTTCTATCGCTGTGAGGAGACACCATGACCATGGCAACTCTTAGGAAGGTGTTTAGTTAGGCACTTCCCTGCAGCTTCAGAAGTTTAGTCCTCTTGATGGGGAACAAGGTTGTATGCAGGCAGGCATGGTGCTGGAGAAGTAGCTGAGAGTTCAGTATCCAGATCAGCAGGCAGCAGGAAGAAGACATTAGGACTGGCTTCGGTTATTTGAAACCCCAAAGCCTACCCCCACTGACATGCTTCTTTGACCAGGCCACCCCTACCCCAACAAGACTACCCTCCTAATTCCTGTCAAGTTGTACCTCTCCATAAGGAGCAAGCATTCCCAGACAGGAGCCTAAGGTGGCCATTCTTATTCAAACCACCACACTTCTTTTGCAAAGATCCCTTAGAAGGCTTACTGTTGAGAAATATAAAGGATGGAGAAGTGGGAAATCACTTCAGTGGGCATTTCAGAGCTGATTTTCTTGAGAGTCCAGGTAGTAGTACTGGCTGAAAACTCTCTTAATGCAATTTCATAATCATGGATTTTTTTTTTTTTATCCTCAACTGGCCCCTGAACAGAAACAAACCAAATGATGACAGCAGGTCTATTGATGATCTCTTAGATTTTTTATTTATCTTTTCGAGACAGGGTTTCTCTGTGTAGCTTGGGAGCTTGTTCTGGAACTCACTTTGTACACCAGGCTGGCCTTAACTCACAGAGATCAGCCTGCCTCTGCCTCCTGAGTGCTGAGATTAAAGGCGTGTGCCACCACTGCCTGGCCCTTTTAGATATTTTTAAGCTTGTTAAATATAGGTAGTTGCTGTAATTGCATATTTCACATGTTACAGCTTTCATAGTAACAAAAAATTCAGCCCCCTGTCATGAGTGTGATATGTTAAACTGTCCTAAACATTGGCAATGCTGTGACAGATAAACACATACCCAACTAACACTTCATGCGTTTGTCACACGAGGCCAATTTAGACCTCTGTAAATTAGTGGTCTGTGGAGTAGAAACTAGCATGGTTAAAGGTGGACGTGTTAAACTGCCTGCTGCTGCCAGCCTCACTCTGGTATGACACTGTTTCATTAGAGTCTCATAAGACCTAAAGTAGACCCGCCTGGTTTATATGCCCACAGTTGTCACCCCAGAGCATACACTGGCCCAAGAGCTGCACTGTTGGGGAGATCATAATTTTACTGAGCATCCGTTCTGAGAACGTGTTTTAGTAACGAGCAGGGTAAACGGGCCCTAGTAGAAAACAATAAAGGAGACATTCTCCACAATCAAAGATGATCTATTTCTTCACCAAATGTAAGATTCATACTCTGTCCCCAATGATCTGTACCCAAGTCTGACAAGCACCTTCAACTGGACAACTGACTTTAAACATGAGCCACCGATGGGGATTTCTCTTCCTCCTTGAGCACTGTGATGCAGGTGAAATCTGTGCATCTTTGTTCATGCCTTGGGTACCTTATTATCTGAAAATACGAGGAAACAGAAATATTGGCTAACTTTCTAATAAATGATACTTCAACATTCAATTTGTTCTGTCTTTTCAAGCAGAATTAGTTTTAGAGGTATTTTTGTTCATTTATTATTGGAAAAGACCTTACTAACTTATTCAAGCAAGAAAATTACCCCAAAAGCTCACAAGATTTATAATGCTTGGGGAAAAAAAAAAAGGCAATTCAAAACCTAATGAGACATTTTAGGCCTCATTTACATCTCTAACCTGACCCATTTTCTGCAAAACGTTTTTGTTGGTAATTTACATACTAAAAGCTAGTTATTTATCCATCCCTAACCAAAAAGTTGATGAGATTACTAATACCACAGTGAAGTTACGATTACCCTAAAAGCTAAATACAACCATTACTAGGAGGTTGACTATTGAGTCATTTATTTAGCTATAATCTTCATTACAGGCTGGCAATGTACCCAAACTCTGAAAAAGAAAATGACATGAAGGCCCCAATATTTCATTGCCTCACTGGGACTGAGAGCAGCAATCTGTCCAGGAATTCACACTTTGGAAGTAAAGAACAGTGAGGTGCTTTTGTCTATGTACACGTGCATATATTAGGAAAATAAACAGCATGGTGAAACTCCTTCTCCAAAACTAGTTCGTGTCACATATATACATACATATATATATATATATATATATATATATATATATATATATATAGTATATGTTAAAACTTTGTATGAATTTGAAGCTAGTAATTTTATTGTTTTCTTGATGCACTTATTATATTTGTTGTTGTTGAGTTGTGTATGTGTAAGGACATTTTTCTGCATGTGCGCAGTTACACGTGTGTATGAGTATGTTGTCGATGTGTTACTTGAATGTGAGTCTGAAAGACAGAGGACAACCCTGGGTGTCGTTTCTCTTCAGGTACCACCCATCATGGGTTGTTTTGTTTTGTTTTGTTTATTTCTGAGATAGGGTCTCTCTCTCTGGGTTCTGGGCTTGACAGTTTGGATCAGCTGGCTGGCCACTAAGCCCCAGGGATTATCTATCTCTATTTGCTCTTCACTGGGATTAGAAGAGTTTGCCACCATACCTGGCCTTTTACATGTGTTCTGGTCATTGAACTCTGGTTCTCCTGCTTGCATGGAAAGCATTGTACTGACTGAGCTATCTCACCTGCACCAGATCTAGTTATTCTTTTGTGCTCACTTAATAAAGAATATTAACTTCCAATATTCAAAGGGAAAGGAAGGCTACATTCAAGAGCTGCAGTGCATCTCTAAGTTTCAGGAAATTTTTTTTGATAATAAACTGGAAACCCACATCTTAAAAGGATGAACTGAGAAGGAGATAGGGAGAATTAGCCAACAGATACAAAGTTACAGATAACAGTGATAAATTTTGAGTTCTATATCAAAGTAGGGTAACTATAGCCACTAATATATTGTATATTTCAAAATGGCTAGGTGAAAAATTTTGAGTGTTTTAATAACAAGGCAGTTATATGTATTTAAAGTGATATATATATATATATATATCATAAGTAACTAAAGTATTATATATATATATAATAAGTAACTAAAACTAATAACCCTTTACTGTGTGCATGCATCAAAATACTACCCCAGAATATATTACTAGGAGCTGGCTAACAATATATATCCTTATCTATGTTAACCTTCCACTAATGTCTTAAGGGACCATGAAAAAGCAAGGTTTTAGGAGCTCAATGAGGAAAGTACTTATTGTTGAAATGTAAGTTTGGGTAACCAGAAACCACATGCAACTCTACATAATCTGTGGTGTGCATTTGTGAACATGGTGCAAGTGAGGGTGTGAAGAAAGAGAGATCCTGGAGTCATGCTGGTCAACCAGTGTACCCAAAAGGACAAGCTCAAGGTTCAATGAGAAACCAATATCAAAAATAAGGTAGAGAGCAATTGAAGAGGCATCCTGCAGATTAATGTCTGGTCAGTCCACATTACCTCATAGACAAGATCACTTATACAAACGTACACATGTGCAAGTATGCATACATGCACATGTGAATGTACACACACACACAGAGACAGAGAGACAGAGACAGAGACAGAGAGAGAGAGATAGAGAGAGAGACAGAGAGAGACAGAGAGATAGAGAGAGAGAGAGAGAGAGGAGATACCTGACCATGACTGTGAAATGAGACATTGGCCATCTCCATTTCTCTCCTGAGCTGAATGCACACCAACTGTGTTTTCCTCTTATCTATCTTTATCACCTATCACCAATAGTACTTGTCTCTGAATATATCTATGTCATAAGGAAAAAACTACAAGGAATGTATAGTTTCTGAAGTCAACTCTCAGGGAAAAAAGGAGAGAGAAAAAAGAATTCTAGTCCTAGAATTACTCACATTTTAAGGAAACTCATCAGGCAATCAGGCAATTTATTTTGCCTTCCTTGTGGTGGAGGAAGGGAGAGGGCAGAGGTACCCTGATGTACCAAAGAGGTAACCATGAATGTAATGCAAGAGAAGAAGAGACTTCTCTGGTATGTTGGAGTGTGACCTCTCCTTACTCTTATAGAGTAATAACCATTGTTAGGAGGAAAATCTTTTGTTCTATGCCCAATTTCTTTTCATTTTTTGTTACAGAATCTTAATATACTATTATAAAGTGAGCAGGCTAGATACACACCAATACATCTTTGCATTAGACTCAACACTGCAACTTGGATAGCTAACAAGATTCATTCCAGTGCCAACATGACAAGAAACAGAGTCTTAATGGATTTGCTACTTAACTACCACCAAACACATGTTTTTGGTGTGTTATCTTCATATACAGTGAAAAATGTATAAAGCCACAAATGCACAGTTATATTTCATTAAAAAACATTGAAACTCATAAAGTTATGATACAGGCAATAGGAATTATCATTGCCTTTTCTTTTTTATTTGTGCGTAATTCTTGAGCAAGATATTGAAGTACCGGTCCCTACATACGTCATGCTCTTCTCTCTCCAGGTGAAGATCTGATACCTATAAAGAAGACCCTAGGCTGAGTGACCAAGCGACCACTATTTTACACCTGTGACAGGCCAGCAGACTGAGGCACAACACGCTGAGTTTGCTGGCAGACGGTCTACACTGGAACTGACCAAGAATCTCCAGGGAAGGCCTTGCAGCGGTAAGTGTCTGTGTGTGGGCAGGTGCTTTGATAGCCTCATTTTCTGGGTGAACTCTTTATGGACTTTTCAGTCATTTGTTTCAACAGGATCTGTCAACATATTACCACTTCTCTTTTTCCCTGCTCTATACCTTGCTTGCAATCAGTCTCCTTTCAGAAATGAATTGATACCTCACTTGACCATGTTTTGAGCATGTGCATAATGTTACAACTAAAACTTCAGAAATGAAAGGGAGAGATAGAACAAGAGAGAGAGGGGCTATTCTGTACATTAAAAATTGGAGGAGGGAATGGAGGATGAATTGTAGGGGAAGGCTGGCAGAACAGAATGGGGGAAGAGAGGGGGATCTGTCATTGGTATACAAAATGAATAAAAAAAATTACTTAATAAAAAATAAATAAATAAGTAAAAATTAGCATAACATATATTTTTAAATTATTTAAATATAGATGTTGTCAAGGGTTCAGTTGACAAGGGCTTTGAGACCCTGTAATTATTTATTAGTATTTTATATAGAAGAGAGATAAAATGCAGAATAGCTCTGCTTCCTAAAAGGGAAAGATAAAATGTTGCCAGGAGAAAAGTCTAGAAGAAGTGGTGAACTGTGTGAATGAAAACCTGCCATTTGCTAGCGTGATTGTTAAATGTAAATCAGGGATATTTGCTGTGCTAGTGAGCCAGTTGTCTCCAACTACACAAAAGGAAATGTATCCCAGAAGATATGATATGTAAATCATGCAAATATAACTTTTATTGGTGGAGTATTGTTGGACACAAAGATCATGATTACATTGTAAAGTGGAAGTTTTATATAGCTCAAGTTGCCACTGAGTTTCTTGGTTTGAAGTTTGTTTTTCCAAATAAGACACTGATATTATTAACCCATTTATAAACCAGAATTATAAAGGGTATAAATGCACACAAATTTATGATTCACTGCACCATATACCCCGTAAGTGTCTGACTAGTTTAAGGTCTCTGACTATATTTAGAGAAAACTAGTTCCTGCATATGATATAGGCAAAGACTGAAAGCAGAAATTCTATAGAATGTCTAAATGTCACAGGTGTTATTGGAATGGAAATGCATTTTCTATACATTTTCTAGGTGTTATATATAGATGGAGCTGGATACCATATTGTTACACTTTATTTCTGACTTGTCACCTATCACCTTTTCCCAAATTACTAGAAACTAAAAATACCATCATAAAATCATGAACAGGAGTGCTTTGGCAGAAGCGTGGAGTCCAGGTTCACTACCATCTTTAAGAAATATGGTATATGTCACTTTCAATATTGCTGGTGGGTTGAGCCAAACTAATAAACGTAGAATAGATTTGATTTTAGAAACAAGTACTGCAGGCAGCCTAATCATTTCAAAAAGGAAAGGAAGAGAAATGTGTAATAAAATTGTTAGAGGAAAAGCAAGTGTCAGTAAAAAAAAAATTCGAAGTTAGAAAAACCATATATTTAAGGAAGAGGTTCATTTCACATGTCCTTTCATAAAGACCTATTTTATTGCCTTTAATTATGTGTATGTGTGTGGTGGGGGCAGGGAGTGTATACATAAATATCGGTGCCAGCAGAAGCCAAAAGAGGGAGTTAGATCCTCTGGACTTCTGGGTTTGGAATTACAGGCAATTTTTAGCTACCCAATTTTTAGCTACTCAACCTGGGTTCTTGGAGTCAAACTTCAGTCTCTGAAAGACAGATGTGTGCTCCTAACTGTTGTACCATCTCTTTAGACTTTTTGTAGACTTTTTGATGATGCGAATAAAGCGTTCGCAATATTTTTCCACTGATGAAATCCAAGTTTTCCAGTGTTTAAGGAAAATCTTTCTCCTGAGTAAAGTGATACATGAGTAAATATACATTTACAGTCAATGTATTGAATGGAATGTTTAAGTCAAATGAGTCATCAAATTAGTAATAAGTAGCAATGTTGCCCTTAAATGATGCAGTTTGCTCAGAGAATACATAAATAAGTTAACAACCTACGAGACTTCTTGTTACAGATAAAGCTTACTCCTTTCAAGCCATAAACTTCCACAGAATCCTCTGACATCTGCCTGTTTGTGATCGGGTGTGTGATCATTTCTAATCAGATGTGTATTTCCTTTATATAAATGTCCTTGTGAATCAATACAAGGGTTCCTAGTATTTATGAGAGCATCTTTGTAGTTAGTTATCTAAGAAACATGCGTTAGAGGCACTTTAAATTTTCAGAGATTAAATAATACTCAGAGGCACACAACAGTTTTCCTTCTAGAGATAGAAAGACCTTAAAACAAAAGGCAAAACTATCCTTTTCCCTAACGATTTTCATTTTACCCTGGATATTAGTAATTTACTATGTGGAAAAGGGCAAGGGAGGTTCAATGCTACATTACATTGCTAATCTGGGAGTTTGAATATCAAGTTCAAATGGAGCTTGTTCAGAGGACACAGGCTTTTCATATCTCCTATTATCATTTAAATCTCATTTTATGTTTTGACATCTTCTCTTATTAGAAAGTAGAGAAAACATCAAAATGTACTTTGTGGATCTTCTTTTGAAGCTCAGATGCACAGTTCTGTAACGAAATGTTGCTATAATATGTGGTGTCGCTGGGAAGAAAGAAAATCTCACTTTCAATGCATCACTTTAATAATTTTTAGTTGCAAGCTATAATTAATGTGAATGATGGCAACAAAGGAAATGCATGAGAAAAGTAATTTTAGTCTTTAGTTAAAGAAGTTTAATGTAAACACCGCTGTTCTACTTAACAAATATTTATGTGCCAGGAATCTTGTTGGTAGGTGTCAGGAGTCCTAAAGCTTACACCTATTCTGTGCTATCATTGCAAGTTCATCTGAGTGTTAGAAGAAGTAAAGCACAAATTTCCCCAAAGCTTGCATATAACAGGAAAAGTTCTCAATATCAGATAGGTGAAGAGGAAATGATAATGTAAAGCTTGAGTTTCAGCAAAAGCAGAACTTGAATTTAGCAAGCACAAGAGCACGGGCAATTTCCTGAGATGGAGAACTAGCCGGCATGATTGGGGAAGTAAAAGGCACACAGGGCAGTGACAGAAAAATGCAGAACAGGTGGAAAAGAGAAGGAATCAGGATCATACCAGGGCAAGAGGGAAGAGAAAGTCACAAAGGATCCTAGTGACCCAAAGAAAGAAAACTGACATTCCATCTAGGTCCAGTGAAAACCATATGGGGCCTTAGAAATGATATAGCCAGGTTTCCATTAATAATATAACTTGGGGTTGATGGGCTGACATGAAAAGGAAGAGAGCATATAGAAAGATGTATCTGGAAAATTTTTATATCAAATCAGATATGAGAAGAGGATAAAGTGGCATGGGTCTAAGAATGAGATGGAGACAAAGAATTCCACTCTTGGTTCAGAAAAAGAATTGACTGGAGCTAGCAAAGAAGTGAACAACGAGGCCCAGGAACGACTCTTTGAATTCTGGCTTGCCATATTTGCAGCTACGTTCATCATGAAATGGCTCTACGTTAACCACACTAGATATAACCATAAGAGTATCTCATCTGCAGCCTGAACCACAAAAATCTGGGCCAAATGAGTAACTTTGAAATCACTGACTTCTCGGTAGTAACTGAAGCCAAGATGGAGAATGAGATTATGAAAGGAGAGACAATAGAAAGATTAAAAAAAAAAAAAGTCCCAAACAGAGACTACTATGACTAGCTCCATTCTTTAGTTGTTAGGTAGAGAAGCAGCCTTGAAGGAAGCTGAGACAGAATAGACAAAGCGAAAGGAGAAATACAGAGTGAAGAGATACCGTGGGGGAAAAAAAAAGCAAGGGGGCAGGGACAATATTTCCAAAGAGGTACTAAAAGACACATTGAGTTATGTGGTATCCCTCATATTAAACAAGGCTATCATTACTTACCTTTGCAACAGAGCTTTTGTAAAAGAATGTGCCAGAAATCCATATTAAGGGACATTAGTCCATGAATGACAGAGGAAGAAGCAGGATCAGCAAATTTAGACAACGCTTTCTAAAATTGGGTGTGAAATTAAAGACGGAAGCTGCAATTTCTAGGTAGGAAGTTCTACCTGATTTTCCTCCGTATTTTTGGATCTGTTCTTCTAGGGTGGGAATTTTCCATATACGTGTCCAAGGAATGGGAAGACATGTCGCTGCACAGGGCGGAAGACATGTCGCTGCACAGGGCAGCAGGAAAGTGGTTGACCACAAACACAACATAATAGGAAATAAAATGTGAAAGCACCTCATAAGGCAGTTCTGATGGGATCTGGAATAGATGTAGATGAAAGAATGGAGCAAACAAGTGAGGTGGAAAAGCACTCGAACGAGTCATTAAGATGTCCCAATTTAATACTACAAAGTAAAATTGATAACTACTATCGGATCTTTTTTTTTAATACTGAGAGTAAGGACCTAAAGTGGAATGATGGAAAAGACCAATAAAAATGTAACCATCAGGAAACGGATGGACTGATGTTTTAGAACAATTGGTAAAGTGTCAGAATAGCATTTGCAAAACCTCGTGTTTGATCCTCAGTTGTTGTAGAAATCGCTCTGTATAAATAAAATGCTGATTGGCCAGTGGCCAGGCAGGAAGTATAGGTGGGACAAGCAGAGAGGAGAATTCTGGGAACAGGAAGGCTGAGTCACAGAGATGCTGCCAGCCACTGTGATAAGAAACATGTTCAGATACTGTTAAGCCATGAGCCACATGGCAACTTATAGATTAATAAAAATGGGTTAATTTAAGATATAAGAACAGTTAGCAAGAAGCCTGCCATGGCCATAGAGTTTGTAAGCAATATAAGTCTCTGTGTTTACTTGGTTGGGTCTGAGCGGCTGTGGGACTGGTGGTGAGAGAGATTTGTCCTGACCGTGGGCCAGGCAAGAAAACTCTGGCTACACACAGTACTACATAATTCTGTAATCCTGGCATTCAGAAGGTAAAGTTGTGAGAATTAGAAGCTCAAATTCATTCTCAGCTGCATAGCAAGATCCTGACTCCAAAATCAACCAATAAAATAAAGAAAAGAAAAAAAGAAAAGAAACACCACCAGTAACAACAAAGATGAAATTGTGGTGATGATTGGATTGGCACGGGAACAGTCAGTTGCCAAAACTTTAAGCTCATGAAAATGTCTGTAGTTGCTGATAGCAACGAAAAGAAGCATAGAGAGGCATGGTTAACTAGAAAGATATTTAAATATAAGCCCCTCTTGCCATAATAAAGCAAATAGAAAGTGTACAAGCATGTATGAATACTGTCAATAAGCATGCACAAATAGGATCTCTCATATAGAGCTCTGTTTTCTTAGTCCGTGCTTGTCTATGTTGAGTGTCTTGAGAAGGAACAGGCAAGTCTTCCCTTCATCTAACTATGCCCACCAGTCAGTCTTATTCATCACGGGCTTCAAGCTCTTCACTAATTCTCTTTGGGCAGTCTTCGTAGAGTGGTCCAGCTGATCCTTTGGGTTGAGTGATCGTGAAGTCTAGGGTTTGAAATGTGGTTATACCACTCCTAGCTAGTCCTCCTAGGAATGCTAAGGACACAGTCATCCCTGAAATTCCTCCCTTGTATGATGGGAATAAAAGTAAAAGTTTCTAATGTGAGCTAATGAAGTTTGATGAATGGAAGAGGAGGGTGACATTAACTGTCCCATGTGAGGTATCTAGCAAGTAGATGCTAATGCAACTATTGTTATGACTTTTCTGCTGTACGTCTTATATAACCAGTATGCCGATATGTTAAGCAGAGTCATTCAAAAGAACTCCCTAAAGAAAACCACACCGTATCCTACCTCCAGGGTGCCATGAATTTTGTGATACCATCAAGGGGTCCCTTATCAACATCTGGCTGGAATACCAAATTAAACCTGCCTATAGTTCATTCAGCCCCAAATATTTATTGGTTTAACATCTAGTCACACAGACAACCTTATCTAATGGCATGGACAGTGCCTGAGAAAGAACCTGTGTCAGCATAGGTACTAAACAAAATTTACTTACAAATTATAAAAAAAAAGAACCTGTAATACATTATTTTTGGAAATATAGAATGCTTTGTTTATATCCTCACATAGTGTGAGGACAAGTCCAGAACAGAAGGGAAGCTTGCTACTCCAGGTGAATCAAGAAGAGAAAGATTCTCCTTGGCACCCATTTTCAGTCCTGTTTCTGATACTTTGGACTCCAAAGTTAGAAAACCAGGAAACACAATAATCAGTCTCAGAAATGGGAATGTTCTAACAAGCTCAACACATGATGCCTACTGAGCAGAGGCCTTTGTCTGGCAACATTTTAAGTACAATAAAAAGATCTTTGGATAACATTAAACAAAGGCCTATAAAACATTAAACCCAAGGAAACAATTAAATGATCTAGCATTTCCAAGTTTAATAACTGGATTATTATTTAGAGGTATCACCTTTTAAGTTGCTATTCCTAATGGGATCCTTGTGAGCAAAAATTCAGCCCTTTAAAATTATACTTAAATTAAGTAATATCTAGTTACTTGCATATCATATAGATATCGTCAGTGCTAATCTAATGTAAGGAAGCATTAGGAGATGAAAGATGGTGTAATTAGTTTATTCTTGTAAAATGTATTCATTGAAGTTTTTAAAACTCCACAAAAATTTCAAAAGTCTGAAAGTAATGGGCTTAACTTATAGACACATACAATATACATATTTATGCATGCACAAACACATAAACATACAAGTATGCATATAGAGAGAGACACCTTGTTGTAAAAAGAAAAGTAAATAATAAAAGAGATTTTAGAACGTGGGCAATTTCCAGCAATCACAACAGGGTCATAAGATTAGGAAAGGGAAAGTCAGTGAGTTTTCACTGAAGATACCTCTATATAGAAATGGCATCTGGATACTGCACAAGGCTTATCCCATCTGATAGTGATTCATTCACTAATGTTCTGAGATTTTTTTGGGTTTTTTTTTTTTTTTTTTTTTGGTTTTTTGAGACAGGGTTTCTCTGTGTAGCTTTGCGCCTTTTCCTGGATCTCGCTCTGTAGACCAGGCTGGCCTCAAACTCACAAAGTTCCACCTGCCTCTACCTCCCGAGTGCTGGGATTAAAGGCGTGCGCCACCACCGCGTGGCTGAGATTTTTATATTATGAAAAAAATACTGAATGAAGTTTATTTTGAACTTTCAGATCTTCAGCTAGCTATTGAATAACAGAACTGAGACTGGATTCTGTGGAATGGCAAAGCACACACTCTGATCGCTGACATATGAAATCTCAATCCATTTTTGGATTGTCTGGAGAGGCCTGAACCATTAACCTATTCAATGCAAGTTCTTAAACCAATTTATTCCAATGTTGACATAATGGAGATGAAGTAGTTAAGAGTTTAAAAGCAAAGAATAAACAAGTGATTTATGAGTTCTGGGGAAATTCAAGCTGCTGAAGCAAATTTTGTCAAAATTTGTCATTTTCTTTGGAGGATCTTAGACAGACAAACCAGGAGACAGGAGTCTAAGACCATACAGCAAAGCTTCCATCATAGTAACTTGGGTTCATTATGAACTGAGAAATAGATAAAGCAAGTCTTGTTAGTATTGAGGTTAAATATTCAATTTTATTCGTGATTGAAGGTTATTGATACAGTTTTTAAATTATAAGGTTTCAGAATAGCATTAAAATTGTTTTTTTTTCTGAATTTTTTCTCATTGCACTTTTTTAATCTAAAAGTCCTTTTTTCCATTTTATATACCAACCCCAGTTCCCTCTCACTTCCCTCCTCCTTCTTGACCCCCACCGCCACCCCACCCTACCCCCATCCACTCCTAAGAGAGGGTAAGGCCTAACACACACTGTTTATTGTTTCTGTTTAAAATATTTTGGAAGAGTAACATGGATTTTTAGGCTTGAGACATCATAACAGTATATTCTTGGAATCAGTTAGGAATTTCCCTAAGAATTATCCATAGAATGACAGGCATTTGAGAAGTATGTAACTATGTATAGCTCATTTCTTTGTGGGAGACACTTCATTTTTTGTTTGTATATTTAGTAGAGTAATTCATATCTAATAAATGACATCCATACAGGAATCCTAAAGGTATTGGAGTTTCTTAACAGCCTGAGTGAAGATGGGACAAACCAAGGCCAGAGAGAGTGATTTTAACTTCATATAGAGAGTTTATTTGGAGTACATATTTTACAAAAGAAAAGAAGCTCAGATTCTAAAATAGTGCAAGTGGTATTTCAAAAATGCTTTATGCTCATATTTAATTTCCTAATATTCAATAGCACACAGAAAGGTAAATGCCAAAGGGCTTGATACGAGCTTCAAGCCAGTCACATAATAACCCCTTTGTTAAGCATATTATTATGAAAGATACAAATCAAAGAAGGCAGTGTAAACACAGACCTCAGAGTTTCTAGCGAGTTTAAAATCATCATTTATTTTGGAAGTTCTGGCCAACTCCATTATACTGTCTACTTCTTGGTAGTCAATCCTTGTTCAGGGCTCTTGATTAAACTCTGTCACTTCAGAGGAAGTTCAAGAGAATGTGCATTACAGAAACAGTCGCTACTGATCAATACATTTCAAACCACATACAGGGTATGTCTTTAAGGACATAATTCATCAAAACAGACTTACTGGGGCCCCTTACACTATGTTCTTTATTTATTTATTTATTTATTTATTTATTTATTTATTTATTTATTTATTTACTTATTTTGGTTTTTCAAGACAAGGTTTCTCTGTGTAGCTTTGTGCCTTTCCTGGATCTCGCTCTGTAGACCAGGCTGGCCTTGAACTCACAAAGATCCGCCTGCCTCTGCCTCCCAAGTGCTGGGATTAAAGGCGTGTGCCACCACCGCCCGGCCTCCTTTTCTACTGGAAAACGTGGCAGAAACTCTATATGTGACACAAGAGTTATGGTGAAATTAAAGAAATCTGTTGCTCGAAAAGGCTCAATTACAAAGAAAACAATCCAATGTAATGTTTTGAAAGGAGGAAAAATTCCTTGGATTTAATATGCCACCCTCTTATTTTAATACCCTCTACAGATAACATAATGAGACAACCTAATACTATCTTTTAAAATTATTTCTTTTGGTTTTTGAGATTATAATCACATAATGTTCCTCTTCCCTTTCTTTCCTTTAAACCCTCCCATTACCCTCCTTTTGTGCTTTTCCAAATTATGATCTCTTTTTTCATTAAATATTGTTACACACACACACACACACACACACATTCTTAAATACATAAATACTGTCTGATCAATTGGTAAAATGTTTCTTGTACATGTGCTATCAGAACTGGGCACTTGATACTGGATAACCAAGTGGTATGCTCATCCTGGAGAAGACTATCTCTCCTGTTGTCAGTATTCTTGACTATAGTTCTTTGTCTAGGATTAAAGACTCAAAGATTCTTCCCATCCACTTTAGCATGTCTATTGTGTTGTTCTTGATCAGCTCATGTGGTGCAGACTTTATGGGTGTAGCTTCTGACATTCCTAGGAGATACGGTATCACAGCAAACTCCTTGATCATCTGGCTCTTACAGTTTTTCTGTCCCCTCTTCTGAAATGCTTTTTGAGTCTTAGATGCAAGGGTTGCATTGTAGACATAGCTATTGGTACTGGGCCCCACAACTCTGCATGTCAATTGGTTGTGGTTTTCTATAATGGTCTCTGTCCATTGCATCTGTTGGAAAGAGAAGTTTTCCACGATGAGAGTGAGGACTGGAATTATCTGTAGGTATAAGAATAAATATTTAGAATGTAGTCAGGGATTATGTTGATTTAGTAAAGTAGCATTTGTGGGTTCTCCTCCAATATCCGTGTCTTCACTAGCCCTGGGCAGTGGGCTGGATTTCAGATACTAGGCATGATTTCCCTAGTGTTGAGCAGATGTTCAGTTCAATTAGAGAGCTGCTGGTTACTGCAAAGGTGTACATGCCACTACTGATTCACATGAGAAATGCAAGACTCTTAAGTGTGAATTTCAGTATTAACTTGTGTGAAATGGAAGCTTAAAAAAATAATTTCATTTTGTGGTCCTATTATGACTACATACCATTTGCAATATATATATATATACATACATACATACATATACATACCTAGTTAGTAAATATCCTGAGCTCTACATACCTATGTATTAAAGAAAACATGAAAAAAATGGTGAAGTTCATTTTGTAAAAATAACATAAATTAAATCCTACTGAACAGCAAACCATTAGTGTATAAAAAGAATAATAGCTTTCTAAACTTGAAAATTTTTATCTTCCTGTATAATGTTAGCTTGAAGTCAAAGTAACATATTCAATTCACTCTTTCACAAAGAATCTGAAGTAACACATCTTAAATTGCTATACTAGATAAAATATTACTGCTCAATCAGAGGTACAAAGCTAATATGATTTGAAAATGAGATTTTTCATTTCAATAGTCAATTTTGTTTTCTGACATCTAGCCCTTTAGGTCAGAATTTGTACATTTCACCCAATGTCTACCCAAATAGTACATTATTACAAGGTTATCATGAAAGACACGATTTATTACTGTCACTGCTTGAGAAAAACATCTGCCTGTATCGCCAGGGAGAAATTTAATCTGTGGGTGGGTGAGAAGGCTCAAGCCTGACAACTTGAGTTCTGTCCCTGGTACCCACAAGGGGGATGGGAAGAACTGACTCCAGCAAGTTTTCCTCAGATCTCCGTATGCACACTGTGACAGGCATGCCCCTCACCTCAGCCCAACACACATGCTATATAAGTCAATGTAAAAAAAAAAAAGAAAAGTTAATTGAAGAAAAAAAAGAAATCTTATTTGTGAAAACAAAACAAACAAAAATTACACACATAGGGGTTAGAGAGATGACTCCGTGGTTAGAAGTACTTGCTCTTGGCATTCATGAGGTCCAGAGTATGGGTGACAGTATCCACATCACAAACCAGGTGTTCCCACAAATGCTGTGGGGCATGGAGACTGGAGGATCATTGGGGCTTTCAGGCTTCCAGCCTAGCCAAGGAAATACAAACAACCACGTTGAAGGAGAGACCCTGCCTCAAAAGGAAAAGCAGAGAGTGATACAAGAGACACAGATGTCCTCCTCTGGCTTCTGCATGCACAGTGGGGACCAGGCACCCAAGCACACAGACAAATAAAATAAATAAATATACACATAAATAAAATCTTTACAGTCAAAAGAAAAGACACATGGTGACACTCGGCCTTGACTCCAACAACTACAGACTGCCATGATTCTTTTTCTCCGGCCTAGCCATATTTTGACATCTTACAATCACCTGCAGTACACATCCTTTCACTACGTCTCCATCCTGACAATTCCACTATGGGCTGCTCACATACAACTGTAGCTTCACTAGAAGATTTTATGCTGTATTGTGCATGTGTGCCTGTATGACTTTGAACAATATTTCATTAAATGACAATATGCTATATATTGATGTATTTAACAAAGGACAGACTTTTTGGTTGTGATTTGGTGTTTAATATTTTTTTTTTTTTTTGAGTACAGATGCTGCGGGTATTAGAGCACAGGTATTTATTTGGATATATATTTCACTCATCTTTAGCAAATATCTACAAAGTAGGGTTTCTCTGTCTTATGTTTTCTTCTGAGATTCACATACTAAGTATATGTTGGCTTTTATGGAATTATCAAATTGCCTTATCAAATTCCTGTACTTTTTTATTTGTATGTTCCTATATGGAACTCACTTGTGCCCGCTTTTCTTAATGACTTGTGATTGCCAGTCTTTCTAATTGTAGCTACCACAGGGCTTGCAGAATCAGATAGCCATAGTAGATAATGGCTTATATGTTTTGGCTGTTGGAATATGGTATTGTTCTTGCTGTTGTTGTTGTTGTTATTTCCAGAATTCCATTAAAATATTTTCCATTTTGTAGTTTATTACTGGATTTCTCCTCTGTTCTTTTATCACACAGAAACCCTGCAAAAAATTTCCCCACTGATTAACTTTCCTTTCCAATTTCTTAACAGTGTCTTTTAAAATGCACATGTTTTGTTCTGATTTTTGATTTTAGAAAGAGTCTCATGTACCCTAGGTTTCCCTTAAACTTTATGTAGATAGGATGAAAATTTAATTTAAATTTTCACTTTTTTGTACTTGGAAAATTGAACCTATAGCCACACATGTGCTAGTCAAGCACTCTACCACTGAGTTCTGTCCTCAATCTCAAATGAGTAAGTTTTAAAGTTTGATTAAATAGTTCATTATTTTTTTAAACTTTATGATCTGGGATGATATTTTTTACTTTTATTTTTTTATTTTGCTTTGTTTTTCAATACAGGCTTTCTCTGTGTAGCCCTGGAAGCCCTGGAACTTGCTCTGTAGATCAGACTGACTTAGAACCCACAGAGATCCACCTGCCTCCACCTTCTTAGTGCTGGGATTAAAGCAAGTGCCACCACCACCTGGCTAAGAACATTCATTTCTAATTTCCATGCGGGTATCCGTTGTTTCTCAGGACATGGAAAAATGTGTATAATATCTTCATTGAATAATCTGTGACTCTATTGGCTTTTTATTTTTGTTAATATCACATATTGTTTTAATTATAGCGTTCATTTATTTGTTATTAGTGTATAATTCTTCCTTTGTGCTTTTTAATGCATTCTTTTTTTTTTTTTTTTTTTTGGTTTTTCGAGACAAGGTTTCTCTGTGTAGCTTTGCGCCTTTTCCTGGAACTCACTCTGTAGCCCAGGCTGGCCTTGAACTCACAGAGATCCGCCTGGCTCTGCCTCCCGAGTGCTGGGATTAAAGGCGTGCGCCACCACCGCCCGGCAAATGCATTCTTATGGGTTGTTATATTCACCTTTAAATTACCCCAGGCCACTGCAGATAACCTTTTTTTTTATTCAACTTCACTTAAGAAATCCATAAAGTTCTTCTTGTATAACACCTTTCTAATCTCACTGATGGGAACATGCACTCTTTGTAGACTTGAGACATTTCTAGGACTTGTCGGTGTTAATGCTGGGGATTTGCAGTTACTCGTTCACCAGATTTGGGTAATTCCTTCCCTTGAACATACAAATTAAAGACCAAAGGCCAGGCTCCTGGACAGACACTGAGTCCTCTTTAACTCTTTGTAGTGTGTGTTACAACTACCTGGGACGTTCTGACCTAAGTTCTCATGGAGGTAGCTGGTCTTTCTGTTTCTCTCTCTGGATTGTGATGGATAATGCTTGGAGGTAGGAGACCTGGTCAATCCTAGGACTCCCTTTCTTATTTTCCATCTCTCAGGGATTAGAATCCAGTACTTTCTACCCAGCCAAAGTCTGATAATTCTTTTCAACTATTACTCCCGGTATACTGTTTGGCTTTTATTTTTATTTTTTGTTTGTTTGTTTTTAAGTCAGGATAGCATTTCTGTTCCATGTTAGAAAATTTTTCCTGGAAGTAGATATTTTCGTTTCTTTGTTCCTTTTCTCTTCTTTTAAGACATAATTCATACGCCACCCTTACTTAGAAACTACTATTGCTCCCTACCTTTTTTCTGCTGAGACAATTTCCCCTTGAGTGTATCTCTATTCACACCGATTCCATCAATTATGACATTTATTTTACATTACATAGCATGTGTTGATTTACTTTTCTCCCTCACCATATAATGCTACCCATGAGGGTAGGAATTGATATTTATTCATCTCCATGGCTTGTATCCTAGCACATCACCTATATTTTACTGACTCTATCAAGCACTGCTGCACAGTGAACAGCTGGAGTTATTCTGCCTTGTCTATGGTTTAGGTCCATATATCTCGTGCTAATTTCCCAGATTGCATTAACATGACCTGACGTTGTTGCCGCCTTAAACTCTTCTCTGTAAGAGCCATAGGGTTCAGCAAAGCTGAGGGAATGCACCAATTTTAAGAACTCATAGGTCTCTGCTTCTGAATCTTACTTTACAGATTTTTCTACCTAAAATCTCTTCTTCCATTGACCCTATGTTTAAAAATATTATGGTCCATCAACATTGGTCAAATGCACCCTCCTCAGGGTTTTGGGTTAATCACAGAGAATTTGTGTTTGATTCGGTATGTTTCCACTTATTTTATCATAACCTATGCGTGTCCTATTCTACAAGGATTTTATTTTCTGTCACATTATTCCTTGTCTATGTTAGTCTTACCAACAACCCATCCAGCTGTCCTCTCTTAATTAGCTGCTTTATCTCTCTTTGAGTGAAAAAAAAATGTATGCTGCTGTTCTTTGGACCTCTCCTTAAGAATATAAACATCCAATAACTATTTGCTGAGTAAACTGTGAAAACAAAAACAGAAAATTCTTGATAGCTATAATTGTCAGAACCATTTTTAATCTAACAGATATATTGAGATATAATCCATACCCCATAATTTTTGTTTTGTTTTTGTTTTTGCTTTTTTTTTATACAGAGACAGGGTTTTTCTGTGTAACTGTCCTAGCTATCCTGCAAGTCATTTTGTAGACCAGGCAGGCCTTGAACTCACAGAGATTCACCTGCCTCTGCCTCTCTGCCTCTCAAGTGCTGGGATTAAAGGTGTGCACCACCACTGTCAGGATACCATAAAAAATAATAGTTAAAGTGTACCTACCAATAGCCTTTAGTGTGCTCAAGAAGGGCTGTAATTATCATAATTCTCTAATTTTAAAATATTTGCATTATCTCCCCCACAAAACCTCTGTGCTCTTCAGTCTTGACTCTTCAGGCTCCTACTCCTCCAGCCTACTTTATGTGTCTATGGATTTGCTGTTTCATACAGTTTACCATGACATTTCTGTAATAGAAATAACACATTTGCAACTGGCACCTTTGACTTGAAACAAAAACATCAATTCATCCATGTTGTTGAAAGTAACAGCACTCCTCTGCTATTCATTGTCAAGAAATAGTCCACTGTATGAACATATATATATAAACAAATATATATATTGATGAACATATATATATATAAACAAATAAATATGTTGATGAACATTTGAGTTGTTTCTACCTTTTAAATATAGTGAGTAATGATACTAAAAATACATTCTGATTAATTTCTGTACAAGGCTTTGTATGGATGTGTTCTTAGTTCTCTTGTATTTATGTCTAGAGCATTCTACTAGGACACGGGGCAAATCATTACTTAACATCTTTAAAAGTGCCAGATGTCTAATGTCTCTTTTTATTTAACATGTTTGCATATCCTCATTGGCTATCTACCTGTCT
Source organism: Peromyscus californicus insignis (assembly GCF_007827085.1). Lineage (NCBI taxonomy): Eukaryota > Metazoa > Chordata > Mammalia > Rodentia > Cricetidae > Peromyscus > Peromyscus californicus. Next base: position 40,418,644 of record NW_026294534.1, on the reverse strand, counting down.
CCTTTGGAGAAAGATCCGCTGAAAAAGCTGATCAAGATTTTAATTGTGTTATTTGTATTTTATTGTTGGCTTATGGTTGGTTTTTTTCTAGCCATGGTTTTATATTGACTATATGATTTGTAAATTTTTTTCCTCGTTCTGTTGGCTATCTTTTCATCTTCTTAATGATATCCTTGGATGCATATTTTATATTTTTTAATTGTAGTTAATTTGTACTTTTTGCTGATATTTCTGGTGTCATGTCTAAGAAACTGTTTCCTAACACAAAGTCAAGCGGGACTGTAATTCATGATAGAGTGACTGCATAGTGTACACATGGCTCCAGGCTTGATTTTCAACACCAGAAAAAAAAATAAAATAAAGAATTTTTTTCTACTCCAAAGTCAATCAATTTTTTTCCTATTTTAAGAGTTTTATACAATTGGGCAATGGCAGCTCATGCCTTTAGTTCCAGTATTCAGGAGGCAGAGGCAGAAGAATTTCTGAGTTCAAGACCAGCCTGTTCTACAGAGCAAGTTAAGGACAGCCAGGGCTACACTGGAAAATCCTGTCTCAGAAAAGAAAAAAAAAAAAAAAGCTTTATATGTTTAACTCAAAAATTCAAGATATTCATGCAGCTTATTTTAAAAATATATTTATTACATTTTTTCAGATGAAAAGTAAACAGGAAGAAAAGTTGTCATCATTACAATTTATCACATTTTATTTTAATATACTTTTATTATTTATTTACAGATATTAGAGGAAATTTTCCTGAGATAGTGGTCATCCAAGTATGTTGTACCTAGCTGATCGCTTCCACTTAGAAATGATCTTTGCATTAGTTTTCTTCATTTCTCTCCCCTAAAAATGTAGTATGCTGTCAAGATATTGTCAGCTAATGCTAAACCCAAAGAAAGTAACCATCTTACAATTATAAAAATACATACAAGTATTTATTATTAATATGTAGGAAAATATAGGAATGTGTATATAGGAACTGTTTATTTTCACAACACAAATTCTAGAGCCCATACAACTTCTACTTTTAAAAGTTTGTTTTCGTAGGCAAGTATTTTTGAAATATCATCAAGTTCTATGGGATCCGTATATGGAAAGAAAGCATCCAGACAGTCTGGGAAACTCAGGCCCTCCATCACTACAGCATGAAACTTACTTGAGCACACAGGGTGGGAATGTCACAGGAGGAAGTGACCTCCGGTACATATTGCAGCTTGTCACTACACAAGGCAGAGGGGAGGAGGGGCCACAGGTGGACTTAGGCTGCAACACTGTGCTTTTTGTATTTGCTTGGGTAATTAATTACACGTTCCCTTCTAAAATGCCTCATCTGAAACTCCTCAGTAAACTCTGCATTTACCCTCAGATGGTGAATCAGCTGGAGCCTACATGCCAGAGTTTGTTCCAAGCAATTACTTGAAATCCTTGACATCCCCTTAAACATATGGGCGGGCCAAGTTCACGTATAAGACTACTGAGTTGCATGGAACTTAATGTCAACAAGAAACCCTGTGGGACAGTGTGATCACCTCATGCTGTGAGGGCCACCTACACTTTTCAGTGACTGATTGTGTGTATGCAATTTAGTCCTTTAGAATCCATTATTATAATACAAGAAATTCTTAGGGAGCTAGAAGGAAGAACATTTCACAGCTAGATGGTAATAACTATTTAGACTGTTTTAAATCACTCAGTTTGTTCTATATTAGACAAACAAGCCCTCTACAATTATGTAGTTTACACATTTTATATGCCTTTCTGACTTCATAATTGAGAACGAACATGCTATTACATACTTTGATACTGATATTAAGAAAATAGTTGCTTAAAATGTAAATACTGCCCTTTAAACATTTATAAGTTGAAATAAAATAGTCTCAGATGTATATCAGTGAAATTTACAAAAATACTTAATATTAACACAATGGTTGCATTATATTATATTATTTTGATCTATCTGTAATTCATAGAGTAATTCATCTCTAGTCACTTTCTCAAAAATTTTCATCAGTGCTATTTTAATTTTAGAGAAAGCCATAGATGGTCTTTTTTTCTGTAATTAATTTCATTTATCAACTTTACCCTGTATAACATTCTGCAATCTTCCTGCAATCAATCTTATATAAAAGTTCCTAGCACGTTCTATTTTATGTGAGAATGGGGTGAAATTTTACTGCTCCAGGCTTATATTGTCACTTCATTTAAGGTCGAGGCTTCTTAGATGATGAACATGTGACAGCTGTCTATTCAACTAATTAACGGTCCTATTGTAACAAATTAAAATTTAGTAACAGACGAGAAACAATTTAAGAGGATAGCAAAATAACAAGTTCAAGATATTTTCTTTAAAAAAAAAAGTATTATGTGAAGATGAGTGTAAGACAGAGAAATGAGGACAGATGTGGCCTCACCAGAGAAGGGTGAGTGAATGAACCAAAGGAACAGAGAAACAAAGAGAGTCTGGGGACACATTTGCATTTATTTATGTTTTAAAAATGTTTGGATGCAAGTGATTTTAGGAACATAATATTTTATTTTCAGTACTTTCATCATTAGTTTCAGGAAATAGTGTTAATTCTACATTACATATTTTAGAGATTTTTTTTTCCTGATTAAAAAATGTGAGACAAGCCGGGAGGCGGTGGTGCACGCCTTTAATCCCAGCAGAGGCAGGTGAATCTCTGTGAGTTCGAGGCCAGCCTGGGCTAAAGAGTGAGTTCCAGGAAAGGCTCCAAAGCTACACAGAGAAACCCTGTCTGGGGAAAAACAAACAAACAAACAAACAACAAACAAAACAAATAAAATGAGACCTTTGGTCCATCATTTGGCTCGATTTGCAGTTATACCATCATAGAAGTTTACGAGATTAGAAATGCACCTGAATAACAAAGCAGTCGCTTAGCCCTGGGTTTTTAATTTCCTTGCCTTCACCGTCTTTGTCGTATCTGGTTTGTCTGTTACAAACGTGCCTGGATTCTCTGCATTTCCTTTCATATAATAAAGGGCAAATGTGAGGCACTTTCTATCTCTGTACACATCATCCCTGGACGAACTAGCAGGAAACTGAAGCGCTGCTGATAGCATCTTTTGGGCCTCCCACGGTACTGTGCTATCTGCAGCTTCTGGTTCCTAGTGGGCTTGGCCACCCGTGGCTTGTGAGGATGGCACAAGCCTTCGTGTTCTCTATGTGCCCGGGCTCTAGAGCACACAAATGAAGCCTTGGGGCTGTTTCTCACTCCAGGCTCCTGCCAGTTCCCTGATATGGAAGCCTATCCTCTTTATCATTCCAATCTAAATTTCAGCTTCTTATGGGGTTTTCTTTTTTTGGCCAGCATTTCCCTTTGCCTTCGCGGATTTTAACGCGCTTGCCCGGGGAATCCTCAGCTTTCCTTACAAACAGGGCTCCTGGAAATGTCACTAAGGTTTACCAACCTCTTGATTCTGATGAACCTATTTGACACTCCCATGGGAAAAAAATGGCTTTCTCTTCCTTGTGACGCTTAATTTGTAAACCTAAGGCCCTGGCAGTGATGTCAAGATGGTTTTCAAGACAAAGAGAGCCATCCATCGAGCCATTGGGTTTAGCGAACTGATAAGTCAGTCTGTGTTAGACACAAAGGATTGAAAGAATTTTATTGACATGTCTTTCCCGTTCTCCACTACCATGCAAACATTTCCCATTGCTTTTATCAACACTTTCGACTGGGGTGCAATGATAGTCTGGCTGGCATCATAGTTCAGTATCATCTAATTTATATTTGAACAGCAACAAACTACGTTAAGCCTCATAACCAGTCATCATTTTTCTTCTTCCTCCATATATTTATATATAACTTGACTTGAGATATTTCTACTTTTATAAATTATTATGGCATCTAGGGAACAATGTTTTAACTTTGGCTTAACTATCTTATAATATTTCTATTTGGACAGAAATGAAGCTTATTTATAACCAGTCAATTTAAAATTTTGATTTGAAATACACTTGCATATTTTTGATTTTAGAAATTGGACCCATGCACAGTTTTCCATACATTATAGTTCAGGGTAGCAAGCCATGGTTCATGGCCAGAAGAGCAAGCTGACAGAAAAATAATGGAAGCCATTTCTAAATGACTGTAGTTTTGTACGAATATAACTAAATAGCAATTCCAGAAAATTGTTGTGAGTAATTAAGTAAAAAGCTAATTTGTCTGCTTCCTTTCCTGTTGGCTTTAAATAACATTATGCTTCATTTTTCCTTTCAACTGTATTATTTTCATCCCATAACAAGCTAGTTAATAAAAGTCTGCTTCATTAAATGTGATGCCTGAAACCGGTACTCTTATATGCTTAAAATATGACTTAATTATGACCTCAGAATCATTTTGTAAACATATATGGTACAAAAAATCTTACATCCTACGTATTATTTTTATTAAGTCTTATTAAGTACACAGCACACTGATCAATCTGTTAAATATGATTATCACAGATGTCACACAGGTGATGAAAATTTTTATCCCAATATGTGACTGTCTGCCTTTTGCCAACTCATAGTGCAAGATTTCCCAGCTGAGAAAAGTGACAGATAGCTTCAATTAGGAAAACTCTAAAGCATCATTTTAAAGGAAATCTGCTAGGTGTTTTAAACAATTTACATCAAGTTGGTTTTCCTTTTTATTTTATTTTTAAGTTTATTTTTAAGCTTCACATAAAAATTATAAGCATGCTTATGGAGCACAATGTACTATTTCAAGAGGTGAATGTTCCGTACAGTGTTCAAATCAGGGCAAACAGATCTACCTCTTCACACATTTGCCACTCATTTACCCATGTGTTTATCTTTTAATTGGAGAAAAGATCTCATATAGCCCAGGTTGGCTTTATACTTGTCATGGAGCCAAGAATGGCCTTGAATTATGGATTCCCTTGCTTTGTCTCCAAGTGCTGGGAATACAGGTGTGCATCACAGTGACTGGATGTATAATTGTAAACATTCCAAGTCCTTTCTTATAGCTTTTGACATAATCCTGTATATTATTGTTATCTATGGCCACCCTGCTGTGCAGTGGCAGACAATAACCTCTTATTCCCTCTAAAGATAACTTAGTTCACATGGAGTTTCCAAAGAGTCAGTAAATTAGTTTACACAGAGACAGAATGCGTAAAATATGTTACTTGCTTTAAAGTAGATTTTAAGAGAAACTTCATTTCATCAGAAAGCACACTTCAGCTTTATTCCTCCAATGAGTTCCTTATCATTTTGCTACCACAATATATGTCTTTGTTTATATGTATGTATGTATGTATGTATGTTATACCATGTACTTGATATGTGATAAGTTGTTTTATTCATTTATAAAAATTTATTTTTGATCACTATGGAACAGGTTAAGCACTGAAATGGACATTATAAGGCTGTTCTTTTAGACTGTAACATATTTGCCCTAAATATCCCCCAGCTTTCCAGCATTTTGATTTGTGTGTGCCTTCCCCTGCTGTGTGTGTGTGTGTGTGTGTGTGTGTGTGTGTGTGTGTGTGTGTGTGTGTGTGTGTGGCTGTGATCAGGACTATAGTTATGAGACTACACTAAAGAGTTTTGTCATCAGTATTTGAATTTGGAGGCTAAGAACAAATTCTTTTACCTGTCAAAATTCTTTGTTTTAAAGCTTTTAAAGCTTTCATATTTGAAAATAGGTCATAATTCACAAGTTAGAGTGATACAATTTGCTGGAGTCATTGTCTTTGTGTTTTACAGTATCTGCAAATATTAGCTTAGGAAATACCCCTCTACTCCAGCATACCCAGAGTGCATGATGACCCCGTGGCAGCATAGTAGGGTGAAACTCTCCCTCTTTGATAAAGCAAAACTACTTTTATTTGTACTACTATCATGCCTTTGACCTCATTGATTTCTTCTGGTATGGCCTAATTCGCTTAGCTTTTCTGTTTTTTTTTTTTTTTTTTTTTTTTTTTTTAAGAAATTAGAAAGATTTCATGATTCCTCACTACAGGACTATAAAGCAGAGGCATTTGCATTGATTTTTTTTCTTGTGCCCATTCATTAACTAGCATGACAAATTATCTTATTAGCATCCATACCTTCAGTTTCAGAGTGCTGTAGGTATCACATTCTCTGATGACTGACAAAAATATTACCTCAAAAAATAAAAATATTCCTGGAGTCTGGTTTTAACACTCTTCTTTGGAGCATGGTACTGCATGTACCATAGGATGCTTAGATGTATAGAAATTTGTAGATATGGTATGAATAATTTAATAGGACCCTCAAATCCCACATCCACATTTTTTTAGAGATTAATCTATTTCTATATCTTTCACACCCTTCTACAGTACCAAATGAGAAGCATTATTTTGTGTCAGTGTCTAAAATTCAAAATTCAGAGCCAACCTCCCTTCCCTTCAGCTACAGAATAGGAAGTTGTATGGGCTAACTATTTCCAGTTGTGGTGAGGTCAATCCTAAAAGAAATTTAAATACGGTTTGTGGAAAACTGTTTTCAAGTTTTGAATGCCAGTACTGTTCTTGTTTCCTGGCCTCACCCTCTTTGAGGTGTTTACAGGTGCAGAGGCCAGCTAAGCCTAATATGTGCCTGGTATATAAGACTTTAGGGGACAAAAAGTAATGCATGTTTTCTCACCCATCAAAAGATTGGTGAATGATACACTGTAATAACAGATTAATATGATCGAACTATAAGAAAGTTGTTGAACTAAAGTTCGTGGAGCATGGAAGCTTCCAGAAATGAAGAACGCAAGGCTCAGTGGAAGCTGTTACCTTCATTAATATCCATGTGAAAGTGTGATTGGAGAATGGGAGTAACAATCAAGATGGGGGATAGGAAAGCCTGGCTTCCTGGCTCCCCTTGGGGATTTTCCTTTATGCTTTTCTTGTTGCTGTGACAAAATACCCAAATGAAACAAGGGAGGAAGGTTTTTATTTTGGCTCACCATTCAAGAAAGGATAGAGTCCACCACCACAAGGAAGGCAAAGCAGTAGGAACATAAGGCAACTGCTCACACATCTGCAGGCAGGAAGCTGAAAGGGGAAAAGTAAGGCTGGGCTATAATACCTCAAGGACTCTCTGTGACTCACTTCTGTCAGTCAGCATCAATGTCCTAAAATTGTGTTGCTGGTTGTGGACCATGTATTGCAATATACGAGCATTTGGGGGACATTTCACATGCAAAGCCCAAAAGCACAAGAGTCCTTATGCTTACTCTATGAGGGTATTCACAGTAGAAAGGAGGCAGGTCAGAACACGATTTCCTTCTCTTGTTTTCTCAGTTTCCAATGGGCTGTAGTATGGAAAATCATGCTCTGAGCCTTGACAAGGGCCTTGGCTTCCTTTACAGTCATCTATCAAAAACTTGATAGACATGAGAGTTAGTTTGTTTATCTACATCACCATGGATTCATAAGAGGATTTTTAACAAGCACTTGAAAGAGCTAAGAGAGAAAAGTAAAAGGGATAAAATACTAGTATGATGATGTAAAGGTCAGAGGACCCTTGTAAAAAGATAGGCAAATAGCTGAGAATTTAGGCACCTAAGGGGGAAGTATGGTCTGCCATGAAACAAAGGAGTATTCTAATGAATCCATCATAGATTTGTTCAACTCAGAATAGAGAGCATGAACACAGAATCCCAAACAGACCTCTGCCACAATAGTGCGGTTCTCGTGGGGAGAGGCTAGAGCAAATGCTTATAAAGCATCTTTCTGAGCACTGGAGAGGTGACCTCTAGAGCTTAAAGAGAGGAGAGAAGAATCGTCTAGGCAGGTAAGTGGAGGGATAAAGACATTTTTTTGAGTTTTTGGACCACAGGGGTTTTTTTGTTTGTTTGTTTCATTTTGTTTGGAGTACTATGGAAGTGCCACAGCCCAAATTGTGAGTGTTGGCCTCTGCCTTTCTTTGTTGCATCTGGTCACTTCCACCTACTAATTAATTACATATATTCTGGGAAGTTATGAACATAGTCTTGCCTAAGGATCCTTGCAGTAATATATCACCTACCGTGAATATAGTTCTTATGGAAATTAGATGAGTGCTAATGTATTAAAGGGGCATTTGCACAAATCTTTGTCATATTAACAATTAGGTTGTAACCAATCCAGAAATTATTTTTTTTGCTTATTCTTGATTTTAATTGAGGTACTTATATAAAGTACAAAATGAAAGAGCAGTGTCATTAAGTCAGTAATCATGATGTGGTAGCCTAAATGAAAATGACCTCCATAGGCTCATATATTTGAATAACTGATTTCCAGTTGGTGGAACTGTTTGGGAAGGATTAGCAGACATATGGTCTTATAGGAGAAAATGTGTCACTAGAGGTGGGCTTGAACTTTCACAAGCCCACAATTACCTAGTGTTCTCTTTCTGCCTCACAGCAGATGTCTCAAGACATAGACTCTCAGCTGCTGCTCCAATGTCAGCTCTGCCTGCCTGCTGACATGCTGACCACCATGATGGTCATGGACTCATGAATTCACCCTCTGAAACTGTAGGCCCTTAATGAAGTCTTTCTTCTGTAAGTTTCCTTGGTGATGGTGTTTCTTCACAGCCAGAGAGATGCTGTGGGATGTTCTGTATGGCAAATGTGTTGCTCTGATTGGTTGGTAAATTAAATCACCGAATGGCCAGTAGTCAGGTAGGAGGAAGTATAGGCGGGACAAGGAGGAGAATAAAGCTGGGAAGTGGAAGGCTGAGTCAGAGTCACTGCCAGCTGCCACGATGACAAACAGCATGTGAAGATGCCAGTAAGCCACGAGCCACGTGGCAAGGTATAGATTTAAAGAAATGGATTAATTTAAGCTGTAAGAACAGTTAGCAAGAAGCCTGCCACGGCCATACAGTTTGTAAGGAATATAAGTCTCTGTGTTTACTTGGTCGGGTCTGAGCTGCTGTGGGACTGGCAGGTGAGAGAGATTTGTCCTGACTGTGGGCCAGGCAGGAAAACTCTAGCTACAGAGAGAAGTCACTGTGTATGACACAGGATAAACAATATTTGATTGAAATAAAAATAAAGATCCATGTAAATGTCGATGTTGGAAAAAAACATCTAAATTATAAATGAAGACAAAGATGGAAAACAAAAATTTAAATAAAATGTTTACCTTAGTCATGAAAAACCGAATGAGAAAGCCATTCTCATTTAATTTAAATACTTTTGTATGCTTTAACTTGTTTTTGTTTGGTGTGTTTCTATGCACACATGTGTAGAAGCATAACTGCCAGTGTGGAATGTGTGAATATCTGAGCACCATTTTCAGGAGTCAGTTCTCCTTTTCTACCATGTGGGGCCCAGGGACTCACTTCTCCTTGGGCCTGGCTTCAGGAGACCTGACCTACTGAGCCATTTCTTGGCCCCAAGATATCCTTCTTGAAGGGCAATCTGGATCTTCTTGGGTAAGATTCTCTGAGTAAACTGGCATGTCTATTGGCTGATGAGTTTAATACACCTTCCTAATCATTTAAGAGTTGCCATCATTGTGATTGTGTAGGTGTGCATACACATTTACACAAAAAGACAGTTACCATAAAACACTGTAATGAATTAAATAGGAAATGTAATATTCCTATTAACGGAGGATTTCACACAATGTATTTTTATCATACTCACCCTCATTTCCCCCCATAACTCCTCTCTCAGATTCACCCTTACCTTCCTTACCCCTTCCAACTTCAGGCACTTTTAAAAAAAAGTTAGTTCATAATATACTAACCATAGATTCATGGTTGTGGTAGACCTACCAGTGGCCATACCCTTAAAAATAACTGATTCCCCCTTGTTTTAGAATCCATCAACTTTCAGTACTTTCTTAGTTAGGGGCAGGGACTTGTGAGCCCCTCATTTTCTATGTTAGTATTTTGAGTAGCTTGTACATGCCTTGTTGGGCAAGCAACCACAGCCGTTTTGAGTCCATGAGTGTACTTGTACTAACACGTCCAGAAGACACTATTTGACTCTGGTACTCCCTGATATCTGGCTCTTGCAGTCTTTCCAGCCCCTCTTATACAATGACTTTTGAGGCTTAGGGTGAGTGATAAACAGTCCCATTTGTGGCTGAGCATTCCACTGATACTTCTTCTCTCCACTTTGACTAGGTTTAATTTTCTGCATTAACGAATGTCTACAGCACAAGGAAACTTCCCTAGTGAGGTCTGAGAGTATCGCTAATTTTCAGTTAGAGAGATACAAATTTAGAGGGCAGTTTGATGTTATGTCGATTTAGCAGAATAATAGTTGTTGCTTGGCCCCTGGGGTCTGGGAGTTCCCTTATCATGGCTTCCTGGCCAGATCTACATGCATTTCCTTCTGTGAAACAGTCCTTAAATCCGACCAGAAAGTGGTTTGTTACCCTCATAATATTGATGCCAATATTGCACCCATGGGCATATTTTGCCAAGCCAGGCACTATTATAGTTCATTAGGTTAACAGCTGAGTAAAATTATTGATGATTTCTTTCCCTTCGCAACCAAATAGTGCCTTCTGGTACTATGAAAATTAGCCTGCAGGAAATAAGCTTGCTGGTCAGTGCCAACCTGCTTTGTTCAAGTCAAGTAACCAAACTGTACTATGTCTTCAGGAACAGGGATGCACCATCAGGTTACAGTGGGCAGATAAGATGACCAGCCACAGTGTGTGTGGTTTGGTGGGTCTCTAAGACACTACGGAACAATTCAACAGGGATTGTCTCGGGCTTGACACTGGGCATCTCTCTGACAACCTATGGCTTCTGGAGGGAGAATTATTCTCTGTGTAGAGCAACTCCAATTAAACTCTTTTATGTGAATATACATAGTTATATATATTTAGGAAGCTTAGAAAACAGTAGGTTCCCATATAGCCTTTTCAAACATCCTACGTTATCCTTCTCCTCATCACCTCACCTGTCCTACTCTGCCATCTCTTTCCCAACTTTAACTTCCCTCCCCAGAAGAAAAGGAGATAATAAATTAAAAATTTCAAATACATTGTGAAAATAGCTTTCAACAGTGAATATATACATAAACAAATTTATGCATTAAGAAAAAAAGAATTTAAAAATTCTGGGCTGTTTTAATTAAAACAGAGGCAGGAATTCCATATCTTCATGTACATTCCTATTTCTTCATGTACACATTTAGCGTAAAGAGTCTTTGGACTCCAAATGCTTGGGGGGAAAATCACTTTATCAATAAGTGTTCAACCTGTAAATATATGAAAATATGTAACAATGAAAACACATAAAAATATGTATGCTTACCTCATGCTTAATTTTTTTGAGGAAGTAATGGTTATTTTTAAATGTAATCTGTATGTTTCCCAAGGCATTCCCCCCTCTTGGAGGTAAATCCGGAGACAGGTGCAGGTTCATGCTAGAGTATCTACTCTCAGGGAATGGTAGCATTCTCATTTCCATTTGGTGTCTTTCTCTATTTTTGGACTCTGTATGCTGTTAGGGCCTAACATTACAAAGTCATCCAAGTAAATTCACCGTCTATCTATATATTAGCTTGTATTCTTCCACGTGGAGATTCTGTGAAGACAAGAGCAGAGTTCTTTGGAGATTTTATTGAGCACTTCTGTCATGTAATTGGCTGAATGCATAAAAATCAGGCATTCCTGAGTCTGGCCCTTTGCTCCCTAGGCATAGTAGAGTGTCTGTAGACTATTTCTTGCCTGTGTGGTGTATTTGAGATGAGAGGCACATTAACAATGAGAGGGGCTTCGGGTCAGAATCACTCTGCGTCATAGACGCCATTATCTGCTGATTTAGCTTGGCTGAAAACTAATCCTTTTTGTGCCCTTGTCAGTGGCTGCAGCCTGGAGTCGTAGAAAATCGGCTCTACCTGAGTCAGGTAATCATTACAAAATGAATTTGGCTCCCAACTCTGTGGAAGTAATTGGGAAAAAAATATCTCATATTTATGATTGAAAATTCCCTTAGTTAAACCTGTCTAGCACACAAAAAGTGCTAAATGCTTGTAACTACCAAGCTACTATATAGGTGCCAGTGGGTTATCCTTCAAACTGAACATAGGTGATCGCTTAAAACATGTGGCCAAGGCCAGCAGTTTTCTGCTGTTCGTTTGCCCGGGTACCCTTGCTGCACTGGGCTCGTATCATAGAGATCTTCCTTTGCAGTGCACAAACTGATTACCCAGCAGGCGATTCGGTTCCAGAAGGGAAGTCAGAGTGGTGCTGACTATTCCCTAGGGAGGGACATCCTGTAAAAACACCAAGGTTGAGAACTGTCACAGTCACAGCAGTAGGTGCATTTTCCTCAGAAATTAATGGAGCAAGCTAGGCAAAAAAAAAAATGTTTTTAAGCTGCATCTTCCCTAGAGTAAGATGCAAATTCAAAGCTTGTTTGAAGCCTTGGAATGAAAGTTAAAGATAAGACTTTTAGGGTTTTTTTTTTTTTTTTTTTTTTGACATTGATAATATAGGCAACCATAGCACAACGAAGATTAAATTGAAATGCGAGATAAGTGGGATGGATGTTATTCAAGTTGGCGCGGACTGCAGCAGTAAATGGTTCCTGAGCCCATGTACCCAGGCTGATTGTTAATAGAGGGTTATTGGGACGTCACTGTCTTCTCCTTCCACTGAGTTATGGACAGGCAATGCTATCACATTATGACTTCATATTTTTAGTTTGTGATAAATCTATTCATTGAGTCGGTCTGACCCTGACATTAACATCTGGCGGAAATGTAGTAGCCATCTTTGGAAACTCTCTGGTTAGTGTGCTGCAGGGTAACGAGAGTGGAAACAGCCTTACTTCCCCCCTACAGAGCATGCAATAATCTTAAATTATACATCCTATTCAAGAGGAAGAAGAGAATTATGTGCTCGGCTTCAAAGAATGTGCAGGCCATTCTGGAGAACTATTTGTTACCCTTTCTTAAAGAATGTGCCCATAAATACAGTTGAAGTGAGTTGGTGATAGGTACACTAAAAGTTTCTGAAGCTTCAAAATTACCTCTTCTGTTCATGTGGAGAAGCTGAGGCAAAAACCTCACACCCAACAAAGCCTTTTGTTTCTGGGAAGCATTTGCAGAAAGACAGTTCCCACCTAGGACTTTGAAGTCATCTCTAAAATAAAGACCAACAATGATCATTACAGCTTCTGAGAGTGCAGCACATTCTATAGAAACATGCTTTCCACCCCCACCCTTTTCCTCGCTCTGACTCAAGAAGCCACTGGGGTTTCCACATTATTTGCCTTATTTTACCAAGAAGAAAACTGATTTGCAAAGGTCAGGTAATTTGCCCAAGAGAAGACAGTAAAATCTAATTAATTTGTTCATTCATTCATTTATCCACTTAACCAATTCAAAGAAAATTTATCCATTCCATTCTGCACCAGATACACTGTTTTTTCTACAGCTGGGTAGTTCTGGGGCTCTTTGCAAATTTTGAAAACTTTCTATAATCCAGTTAATTCAAAATAGAATTGGAGAGGAAGCTTGGGCATCAAGGCACATGCCTATAATCCCACAACTCAAGAGACTGAGGGAAGAATATCACAGTTCAAGGCAGACTAAGACAGACAGGGAGACCCGACCTTCAAAATATCAAAATTGAAAATCAAATTTAAAAGTCTCTAAATAGGAAGATTTAGAAATTAGAAAACATTAAAAATTAGGGCCTGTGGTAAGTTATCTTTTGTAATCCATTTTAGTCACAATATTCATTGCATATAATATTTTACTGCATTTTTTCTGTTTCCCTCTTCCTATTAATTTACTGAGGTGCACCTCACAGAGTTGTGTCCCCTACTTTTATTCTGCAGCAGACAATTAAAGAGAAACTAAGATTAAATCCCATCCAACTTCTTTTGATAGTTTGACAAAATATTTTGAAAGCACGTATATTCATGAATGCACATTTTAGCTATCTTGATGACTTTTCCCGTGGCTGTTGTTTAAAGTTACTCCCAATATGATCAGGCATTTCTTCTTAAATGGAGAAAATGTTATAGAGAGGATTGTCTAATATAGGTAAAATATTTTTTGCATCAGAATTTGGAATCTTCACTCGTAAAATTGCTGCCAGCCGAAAAATGTGTGGTTGACAAAGGTGAGGTAATTTGTCTGAGATCACAAGGAAAAATAAAATTGGGATCCAACTAACTGGAAAAGCAAAACACAGAAGCAGCTGTGTGTGAGTCACTGTCACTAATGAAAGGTCCAAACTCTCATGAGTGTTTCTAATCCTGAGTTATCTGAACGTTTACAAGGGCAAAAGAATCCCTAGTTTTGGTGTTCCATGTTGAAGAGTGAATTTAGGGATTTGAAAACAGTGTTTGTAGGAAAATGGGTTAGAATCTTTAAGCCATTAATGATGGAAAAAAATGTTTGCAGCTCACTCATATACATGAAAAATGGACTGGATATGCATTAGAAGTTATCTCCAAACATTCCATAAAATTATAATCATATCAATTAAATGCTACTAGCAAATATTTCAATTATCCTTAATGGGACAGAGCTTATAAATGAGCAGACCGGGAGATGGCTTGTACTTGATGTGTAGCCATTCTCCTGGAAAAGCAACAATTATAGTGTTGGTGGTGGAAACCAGTTCATAAAATGCAAATGGGCTACAATCTTGGAGTTTTATTTTAATGTAACATTATCATACAGTATTATAATAACCTCGCTATTTCCTTTTGAAAAAGCTATAAAAATAATCATTTCCAGACATCCATTAGTGCAGTGTTTCATTAAAATGTCATCTTTCAAGTGGACTCAGAATTTCTTTTGTAATTTTACTATCTTTGTTGCGTTTGATGTCCAGCAACTATCCCCATGCCTTCTGTAGCAAGGTACTGGGGCTAGATTGTCCAACATCAGAGACCTCAAAATCCTGAGCCACACTGGATGTCGCTTTTGTTAGTTTCCGGCTCTAAGAGGCTTGGGTTTTAACTTTTGCGTATGGAAATACTCTGTCCATTTTCAGTCGTCCACTCTTCCTTACTTTTCATAGTGAAAGAAACTTATTTCTCTTCAACACAATTTCTTTAAATATATCAAGAGATTTAAATTTAGATATCCGAAGCTCCCACTAGATGACACATTATTAAAACATCTGCCTTTCCATAAGCCATTCTGTTCCTTGCCATTCCACATGTCCTTTTCTACTTCACCAGGCAAAATTGCCCAATCTAAATTTCAGCTCAAGTGTTTGATGGTTTTCACGCTGAGCTCAAACTGTTAATGCTTCCCTGAGAGAATAGAATTGAAACGGGATTTAATCTAAAATAACAAAATAGAATAAAGGTTTTACATATAAATAAGTAATGCCCTCCACAAGCTTATCCAAGTTTATCTTTTCTAGATTTTGCACATAGTAGAGAGAAAAAGGAATCTGAAAAGATTCAGGATTTGATGGCCAAAAGCATTGTGAGTAAATAAATAATTGCTGTTGTATACCATCCAATTAATATACTTCATTTCAAAACCAATTTCAAAGCCAAATTTAAATGTATTTTTCCAATAAGCCTTTCCTAATATTAACATTTTATTTGGTGTCACTATTCTAGCTCATGACATTTTCAAATATCATGTTAGGTAACCAAAGCGAATATCCTGTAAAATGCTAATTGGGGGAGTAGATAATATCTGCCTTGGTGGAAGTGTCACTAAGGGCTGAGATTCCTAGGAAGCATTCTCTCCTAGAACCCCATGCTTCAATTCACCACGCATCACAAAGCAAATAACAAATTACCTACACGTAGCATGGCTCTGAATACCAGGAACAGGGTTTGAGAGAGAAACCCTGTGGTCTTTGCCAGAAGGAAATAAAAACCCCTTTAAAATAAAAAGTCATTATAGAACCAGACTGGCTTCCCTAGCTTCCTTTCTCTTAAAATAAAAATAAAAGTTCCCATGCTTTATTACACTCTGACAAAAAGCAAATAGGAATGTAATTCCATATGAAAAATAGTTAATAGGATTTGTAACATCAGCCTTTTCCCTACTTTGTAAATGTTGAGAAGATATCATTTGGCATATTTTCTACTTATACTTTTTAATTCTTATGACTGGGTATTCTATGTACAGCAAATTACATTTCAGGATGCAAGTTTGGTTCCTTCAGCTATGGTACGGGAATAATTAGAATGTCTCATAGGGTAAGTATGAGACTGAATGAATTAGGGATGTGCTTTGTAAAAGCTGAGTTCAGTGTCGCTGTGGGTTTGAAACTCTACTCAGTAATTGCAATAACTAATAACATTTTAATTTTATGAACATCACTTTTGTTCATACAAATAAAATCAATTTAGAGCTAATTTTGAGATTCCTACAGGCCCAGCTGTGACTTGGTGAGAATTATTTTACATAGAAGGCAAAATCAGTTGTTTAACTTGTCAAGGCACCTGCGACATATGTTTGTTTACTTATTTTTCCTGTTTGGTATTTATAATAAAGGTATGCTTTTGTGGGGGTTGCTGTTTGGTGGCTTTGCTTCGATGCTTTTTTGTTGATGTGGTATTTTTATTTTATGTTAGCCACAAACTTGCTGCATAGCCTAAGCTGGCCTCTGGCCCAGTTATCTACTCTCAGCTCCCTAAATGTTGATGGGATTTAAGGTGTGCACCACCAGGCATGCATATATGTATTATCTATTCAGAAATCCACTAAAGAAGGTCACATACATACACAAAAAAAAGAGAGAGAAAGAGAAAGAGAGGATATGGCTTCTAATTCTGTTTCCCTTTGTATGTAATGGTAAAATGTACATTTAAAAAATTAAGTTGGACAATGTTAGAAATCAACAAGGAAACTGAGAAATGATTTTTACCTTTTGTTGGTACCTGTTACCAATGCTTGATATGAATTATACATAAAATTCAGTTTTTATTTGGATGATAATTTGCAATTTGTTAGAATTATTCTAGAATAGACATCTACTGTTAGTAAGTTGGCTGCATTATTTAAATGGAAGGCTTTTAATTTCTTTCAGCCAAAATTAACATATGTACAAAGAGCCCTCAAACATTTTAATGTAAGATCATAAATTGAGTGGAAACTTCATCTATATACAGATATAAATGCAGATAGAGTTACATAGTTTTAGAATTATATATAAATGGCTGTATACTATTTTTATGTAAGAATAGCTGCAAAGATATATACTATAGAGCCACATATAAAATTACATATAAATATGCTTTATAATTTTACAGTACATAATTTACTATATATAGTATATAAGTAAGAAATATAAATATATATCATATATAATGTTTGTAATCTTCAAAGCTGGAAACTTTTTATATGGTAATAGTTATTTACCATGAAACTGCTACAATAAATCTAGCTTTAAAAATTCTCCATAAGGAGGCAAAATTAAATACCTTAGTAAAACCATGAGTACGGACAACATTTAAAAGTTTACAAATATGGCTTATGAGAATAACCTAGAAAGGAGCTGTTAGTGGCTTTTCTTTTCCTAGGATTTATTACAATAAATTTTTACTTAAACATCAAAATAACAGTCTACAGAAATTTCCAAGGGAAAGGTCAAATTTCCCACCACAAACCTAGCACTCTTCTGAAAGATAACACAGGAACAGTCAACGTGCATCTGACCAGGCCCCTCTTTTGAATAGATGGCTTGATATGACAACATTAAGGTTTTGTTTTCCACTTGTATAGACATCCATGAAGGAAGGTATTTTCTCTTTGTGATATCTTTAAGCATGTGTCCAGTGAATCTAATTCTATCTATAGCAATGAAACTGCTCTGGCCATATGCTGAAATCTGCTCATATAGTTGTCCTCCAAGTTCAACAGTGAAGAAGTGAAGGTCCTTCCTCCATTGCTTCATTTGCTAACTTGCGTACATCCATTAAGCAGAAAGTGGGCAATTGAGACCATGCGGTTCTAGAATCTGTGTTCTCAGTAAGTATTCTCTGCTGCTGTGGGGCTGGAACCTCAGGACATCTGTGGCTCTATAGGCACCGAGTTTATCCCTTCGCTCTACACATCGTCTTGTGTGCAGAACCAGACCATCATTAACCCTCATGTAGCACATAACAAAAACATCAGTGAAAGGTAGCGTTCACTATCTCTACAATTCATTTGACTTCATTTTTAAGGGTAAGGTCTCACTATTGTACCCTTGGTTGGTCAGGAACTCACTCAGGAGCCATTTGACCTCATTCCTGCTTTTGCCTCTCAGTGTCTGGGATTCCAGATGTATGCTGACTTGTCCGGTTTAATTCGGCATTTATCTTCCTGCATAGTCGCTCCCCTTCTCCTTGCTCTCCATGTTCTCACAATGGACCACAGTCTGGAAATAACACTAGTTTCAAGACTATCATGGCAAAGAGACAAATGAGTGTGGTGACTTCCTGGGCAAACTCAAGGCCAGCAATCCTAGTGCTCTGAGCTACCTGACAGGACTCGTTCTCAACTAAAACCAAACCAAACAAAAACCCAAAGCAACCAAACAACAAAACAAAAAAGAGTAACTAACAAAACGAAACAATATGCTACACACATTAAAAAAAACTCACACATATTTATATGATGTGTGTATGTAAAAAAGAAAGAACATTTGCAGTTTTTATTAGAGTATATTAGTATAATTGTCCTATTTTACTTTTTTTTGTTGACCTCTTACTATGTCTATTATATTACAATTCCATCATAGTTAAGAATAGGAAGAATGTAATTTATAGAGAGCTTAGTGCTAACTGAGATTTCAGACATCCACTAGGGGTTTTGAATGCACTTACAAATAGAGACTATTGTATTCCTTCAAGAATGTCTAGTAAATAGAGCCCTACAAGCAACGTGGCCAGGCCACAATATTTCACATTATCTATTTTACTCTGAGGTCAGTCTTCAAAGAAAAGTTACCAAGCCCACTTACAGGAACCTCAAAACATCTAGAAAGTGCTGACTGATAACAAGTCCTTAAGAAATTCAACTTGATTCTTTCTCATGACAGGGAAAATATGATAGAGATCTTTTAAGAACAAATGCCATTCTTTCCTTCTTGCATGTAGGCACGTTTACAGAGATTAATTACCCTATAGTCACTTAATTTATCAACGTTTAGGAGTTTGTCTTAGTTTTCGTGTCCAGTAAATAAGTTATTTATGGTCATCTTCAAGTTTATATACAAAACAAGCAGCGACATTTTTCAGCAACACTGAAAGTAACACATACTACACTGTAAGCTGCACCCTGGATGTAGAAATGTGTGATTTGCTTCACATTATGAGTTCCTTCATACCAGATATTTGTCCATGTATATGTATAATTTTTTACTTAAATAGATGCTTTGTTGAGGAGTGCACAGAAATCTCTGTCCCTTGAACCCTCTAAAATAGGCTTCCTTTCACACCAAAGACATTCCCATCTTTTGTTGTTATTTTCTCTTTACCATGTTCTTGCTTGAAGATCTGGTACATATTTCCTGCCTCTATGTTTTACTAGCATTTTATTTTTTATGTCTGCACAATTTCTGCTTCTTTGTATTCCCATCCTTTGACTGAATCTAAAGGAGTAATCTAAGTATAAATGAATTAGAGGAAGGCCATTTACAAGCAAAGAGTGTTCTGGCTTTGATGATCCAATACCTAACCTATAAAATATCTACCTTGTACACCAGAAAAACACAAGGTATCCCTATGGCCAAAAATATTGATTGCTATTCTTTGTATTATTGACCTTCTCAGGCAAAATTGTACCAAAAAATGTGAATCTACATTTGTATATAAATCTTAAATTCTTCTTTGTGTAAAGATAATTTTTGTCTTTATCCTCAAAGGATTCAATTTTCATCATTAGGCTGACATTGAACGAATATCCCTCTGGTACTTTTAGACTAAATTTCCAGAAACAGTATCTTACTTGCTGGTTAATGTTACTTTTTTTTGTGTGAAGTATTTTTTAATTATTAGTTTTATCATTCAAGACTGCTGTGACATTCCATGTGATCAAAAGCACAACTTTATCATTTGTGAGTACAAATAGTGTGTTCACCCTGTGATACTAATCAGCTGAACCTCATCAGAAAGAGAGAAAAAAAATAATCATAGTTGTTTTATGGATTAAATCCTTAGATTTCATAAAGTGGAATTCTTTAAGCCTCCCCTACAGGTCTTAGAAAGTTTTTTTTTAAGTTTCACCAAAGTATATAGAGAATAAAAAAACAAAATATGGGGGGTATTTTTTAAGTATTGCCACTAGAGGTACTTAAAAAAAATTCTAGCATCTGATCGTTGTGATTTATGTCTTCTCCTGCCACCAAATGCCAGCAGAGGTAGGTTAAGAGTGTGTCTACACAAGTCTCACTCATGTTACACATTTCATCAAAATATATTTCAAAAGGTGATTATTATACCTTGCAAGCCTTTATTTATCAAAACCAACCAAATGGCAATTGGCATTTAACAGTCAAAGTTTATCTGGATGTCTTGATTTCATTTTTTCATGTTTACATTCTCTTCATAGAATATTCACACACAAAAAAAATAATGGTCACATACCCCCAGCTATTTTCAATTTTAAGTTTTTCAATTACAGGACTAGGGTGGGCACATTTTTTTTGTCTCTCATTCTTTTTTTCTTAACTTAAATTGATCTGGCATGCTTAGAATGTGGCTTGTTTTGTGTTTCGCAGCTCTGGTGTGTGTGCCTGTGTGCATATATGTGTGTGTGTTTTATCCCAGCTAGTTATAGCCTGATAACCTGATATCATACTGTGCTTTAGCACAATAATACAGTCATCACACTAAAGCAACACAGTAAGCGGTCACATTAACCATCATTTTACTTGATCACCCGGGAGAGATTAAACTTACTCATTTTTACTATAGATAATCAAATATTAAAACATGCTAACGTAAAGGGAGGTGGAATTATTGAGCTGTGACATGCTCATTGCCAAAACAACCTCTTCCATCCGATGTGTAACGCTTGTTGGCAAGATGTTTGGAGGAATTTCATCAGGTCTTTTTCTTCTCATTTGCATTTGGTTTATCTAAAGTGAAATCCATTCAATTTTATTGAACTGTAATTCTAGTAATTTACAATATTTACATGCTGCGGTTAGATTGAAATCAGTCCTTAATTCAAATTCAATCTAAATTTACTGCATAGTAATTAGGGCTTCGTAACTGACACTGGGGGCCTATTGATTTAATGAAAAACTTAACCTTACAGTAAGTGTTTAATTAGCTGCTGTAGTAGATTCTGTTCTGTCCTAAATTGTGGACTTTGGAGAATCAGGTACTAATTTAAATTACACAACTATATAAAGATCAGAACTAATTTTTTTTATATGTAGCCTAACAGATGAATTAATTCCTTCCTCTTTGAAAAGGATAAGGAAAAGAGTCAGTAATGAAAGTAATTTCCTACCCTGCCTAATTTCATGTAAGGCCAAGCTAGCCATGCTAGAAATGATTGCCTATGCCTGTTAAATATTGATATAGAGTTATGAAAATTAAAAGTCAATGGTATTTCTACAAGGATTATTTTGCAAATGGAAAAACAGCAACAATATATCTCTACCTTAAAGCTCAAAATCTCTTTCACAGAGAGAAAACTGAAATATTACCCCAAATAAAGTATTTTTTTTAGCTAATTTGAAGCAACACTCAAAAGTTTGACTTTCAGCAAAGTTATTCATTTGCTTATAAATGAAAATTGTAAACCAATTTTAAACTGATCATAGTGATTGGAAATGGTATTGCTGATATTCTGTTTTTATGTATTTAAATCAGAACACACTTTGAATTTTAGTTCATAATTTTTCCTAATTTATTCTAAGTATTGCCTAACCATTGAAATAATGGCAGTTTTAAGCTGCATGCTAACCTGTGCATGCTCCAGCAGATCTCTCGTACACATTTTTGTTGCCAAAGATAGAAGTAGTAATGCTTCTGTATAAAACTGAGAGACTAGTGGGAAAGGAAGGGTTTCTCCTAGCTTGCTATCTGTCATATGTCTAATTTATATAAGCTGGATTGAAGGTACAAAAAGGAGGATTTTTGGTTTTTCTTTTTTTGTAAGTATGACTTTTATTTTTCAGTTCTTGTAAAACACAAACAAACTAACTCAGCTGGATTGAAGGTACAAAAAGGATTTTTGGTTTTTCTTTTTCTGTAAGTATGACTTTTATTTTTCAGTTCTTGTAAAACACAAACAAACTAACTAAAATGTATTTGATGACCAGAAACAAAAGAAGAGATTCGTTTTTAATATGGGTACTTTAAGTATTTTAATGTGTATTTTCATTTACTGAAAATATCTTAGGTATGTAATGTGGAAAACATCATTAACCCTTGAAATTGGCAGGAAGAGATAATTAGTATAGTTAATACATCCATATTACGGTGATGGCTAATCACAGTGGGTAAATGGAACACACTTAGTGTTCATCAACATTGAATTCATTGAAAAATATATAAGCAATGAATATCACAAATTAATATAATGAATAACAATAAAAAGTAGAATCTGCTTTATGACTCCAAATGATTTAGAGACCTGTTTAAAATAAGCCTATTCTTACTCAAATTAAAAAATGCTTGATTTAAACATTTCTTATTTGGAAAGTTTAATTTATATACAGAGCCATGAGTGAAGAATTCTGTTCTAAGATTTACAACTCTTAAATATGAAGAGACATTAAGATGCCATTCCAAAACTTGAAAGAAGAAATTTGTGCATGTGTGAGGTTATTCAAGACACTGTTTTGTGAAAAGACTTCGCATAAAGAAAAAAAAAAAAAAAAAAAAACCTTTCATTCCTTGACAAGGTACCCGATTCAGACTCCACCACCTTGACAATACACCGGACTCAGACCTCACTCCCCCAACACACCTCAGCATGAAGGCAGTCCACACCAGGTACAGAAGGTTGAAAACCACACTCGGCTCCCTTTAGTGCTTGCTCTGATGAATGGCACACACAGAAGCCATGCTGCCCATCTCTCAGAGTGGCCTTCGCTGCCAGCACAGCTGAAATCTGGAGGCTTGCCGCATTCACATTGTCAGCTTAAATACCCAGTAAGGACTCAAACTGGGAATAAGACAAAGTAGTGTAGCATGCTGATCCACTTCACTGGCCCCACCAATTAGCTGTGAAGAATATGGCTCATTTAGAAGTGTATATGATAATACTGAACCATAACTGAAAATTAGATATATAAAAAAGGAGGTCATTAGCTTGCTCTTGTCTTATCTTCGGCTAAACGTATTGCAGATAAAATCAAATAGGCTAAGTTAAGCCTTTTTAAGCTTTGGGGCCCTTTCTTATGTACTTACATTAGATGGGTCTTTGTAGGTTTGTAGCACTGCCATTTACAATACCACAGCTAATACTGTCGCAGTTTTCATTACCAACTCTGTTTTCAAAGGTGCATAGCTTCTTTCACGTACAAATCTACCCTAGACTAAAAAGAAAAGCACTACGGTAGAGTATATCCAGAAAATAAGCCTGAAAATAATATCCACATAACTCTCGAATATTAAAATTTGAAGATAATAGAAAATTCCAATGTCTGTATCTGCTCTGTGTTGATGATTTAAGATGGCTTTGAATATATAATCTGCAAACAGGAAATTACATGTATTTTTCTGAAATATATGCTTTTGAGACTTTTTTTTAATTTGTGACCAAAACAAAAAAAATATAAATAAGACTCACAATAGATGAAATTTATCTAAACAAGGAAGGAGAAGCTGACAATAGTTTAAAATCATATTTATAAATTACCTGAAGTGCATGAATTTGTTACTTAGCATATAAACACTATGAAAAAAAAAAGGAAGCTGTATCACATGAACTTTTCAGGTGTGTGTGTGTGTGTGTGTGTGTGTGTGTGTGTGTGTGTGTGTGTGTGTATTATGGTTAGAGAATACAAAACATTTCAACCAGAAGATACACAGTCAAATAATGACAAGATTAGAATATGTATATGTAGAGCACAGCTCAGTGGATTATGTTATGGTCATTTTCTGTTTGAGAATTTGTTTTTTAAAGGTGATGTTTGAACTGTCAGGAGGGTCTCTGATAAACACCAATCCTGACCTTTTGCAGCTGCTGTCACAAATGACACAAACCAGCTTGTTTTGTAGACAATAGAAAGTCTATCACTTCTAGAAGTTGAGAAACCAAAGATTAAAGTCCAGGGTCTGATGAAGGCCAGCTTTCTGATTAATAGACAGCACATTTGCAGTACGCATTTAGCTGTATATGGGGTAAGAGGGCTCTATCGGGTCTCTTTCATAAGAGCACTAATCCTATTCATAAGGGCTTAGCTGTCTAGTCCTAATCTCTGTCCCGAAGGACATACCTAATATTATATCAGTGGCAGATAGAATTACAACATATAAACTTTATGGAGGGATATGCATTAATACCATAACAATACAGTAAATCTCTCAAATATTTGATGGTTATAATAACTATCAGCTGAAGACACCGAGTCCTAAAAATTGATTCTGGGAGATTCCATTCAACATTGATTTCACCCCATTTGTACTGGATTCATTATATTCAGATTCTTAAATGCTCCTTAAAGGTCCCAGGACAAGGGAAGTATGGTGTCCAAATTTACAAAGTGTTTCTATGGGATTGTCTTTGAGAAACAATGTGGACAAAAGATTTCGTATTCTGATAGTTTGGCTCCTAAATCTCCTAAGGCAATACTGACTCTGAAAAGTCATCAAAGATTTGAGTTATGTGCTGGTCTAAGACTTCATGATCGTAGTAGATAGTTGCAGAGCTCTAGAAGAAAGCTGTGTAGTAAACCTGGGCTGTGCAGTAATAACTCTGCTGAATTCTTAGTTTTCCAACTGAAATAATATTTAAATTCTCTGCAGCCTGTTTTCTAAAGTGTGGAAAATATTTGCCTTGCTTTGGGATTTTGTGAATCTAGATAAAAATGTTACATTCATATAATATACTACCCACTTTGTACAGAAAGTGGGGAGACACTGGCAGCCTTTGGGTGTGTTTGGTAATGTCTCAATCCAATGGTAAATCTTTATTTTTCCATTAGATCGTCTCCAAGTCTTTCCAACCTTTTATTCCTTTACATTATCATCTGAGTGGGATTTTAGAGATTTCTGGGAAGCAAAATAGAGCTTAAAAATCACCTTTCTCATTAAGAGATTCATTTTACAAGTAAACAAAGCACTTCTTAGAAAATTAATTCTGAATTAGAAAAAAAACTATAGAAAATGTCAGTTTTAACATGAGTTAGTCTAATTTGCAAAGCCTTCTGGAAGGTATGTTAATTTGTGGCCACATAAATGACCATTTAAAAACAATGGGTATTTTAAATAACATGATAGATTATCCTGGATGCCATGGAAACTTACAGTTAATCAGCCAACTTTGCTGGTTAGATTTCTGTTTTGCTTGTACAGAGTTGTTTGTATGTCCTAACAAACACAAGCGCATTGTAACATTCAGGGTCCTTAGTCTGCAAGCTATGTGTGTAGAGCACAGTTTTTGAACCACCAAATTACCCTCAGCACATTTGTCAAGATGAAATATTTGCCATATAGCGATAGTGGCCTCATCAGCAAGCTTGCTGAGTGGTCTCTCTAGCATTCTCTAACAGCAGAGATGAAGACTCAGGAGCTGTGCCTTCTCACCACATCCACTGATGATGAGATCAAAGTCCTCAGATCCTTACTATAATATACTCTTGAGAACTCTGCCAGACCCAGTGGGCAGTGACCAGAGGGGACCCTTACTAGACATTGCAGGGTGCTGAGAAAGCCATTCATCCATCTGGGGATAAGTGCATCATGATTCTAGGAACACATAGCAGGCTTTCATCTGATGACTTCTCTGTTCCGTGAACAATACTGAATCTTAGGGTTTTACTGTCTCTAGGGAAAAAAAAATCCCTAATTATAGTCATTCTGAGTTTCCTTTCACTAGACAAATTTCATGTAGGCAACAGCTATTATAAAGCTCTGTGTAAGTTCCTGATGCAATTTTAGAAATAGACAGAGAAACCCGGTTGGGCTCACAAAAGCACTCTTATAATGTGCGCACATGTTTGACTACAAATGTGTGTGTGTGTGTGTGTGTGTGTGTGTGTGTGTGTGTGTGTGTGTGTGTGTGATTTATGAGAATTTATGAGAAGTATGAGAATTAAACCATTTAAGTAAAAATTGTATATGTCCCTCACTTTTAATGATTTATTTACAGTCACACTCCCCACCTTAGATATTTGAACATTTGATCTAGCTTCTATTTCTGTCATCTAGAAAAGCCAGAGTATTTATATGAAAAAAATATATGAAATATTTGACTACACCAATGAAATAGGGTAATAGTAGAAGCAAGCTACATGTGTTTTGGGTTTGTGAATATATCTATACATGACTAGAACTCACATATAGCAAATTATCATCTTTTAAGATTTCCTAGGTAACTATGTTTACTTTCAAATCCTGGTTTAATTGTAACAAAACCAGAAAATGTCATAAAGGGGCTTATTTTCAGCTCAACATAGCACATATTTTAGTTAAATTTCCATATCTATATTATCCAATGGAGCACACATATGTTTCAGCAATGATTTTTGTAGCATTCCCACTTTATCTGATAATAAGTTAAATACAATTCTTCACAATCTTGTAGCTTGTAATGTAGCACATGTGGAGCTCTGGTTATATTTTCATATTCCAGTAAACTAGATTTTTGCCTACAGTTTGATGAGAGAATATTTTAATATATACCTGGGGATACACAGTGACACCAGATGGTACTTTGCCATCTACAGGCTCCACTTTGCCTGCTTTGCGAGTTTGTGACAGCCCACAGGGAGGTACCGAGGCATCCATCCAGTCAGTAATGTATCTGGGACAATTCAAACACTGCAAACATCTTCATGAGCTTAAACAGCATCCATTATTATTACTCTGACAAAGCTGAAGATGATAAGGCAGAATATTCCATTCAGAAAGTACACACTGTTAATTGCCCTATTCTGGGGCAGAAGGAAAGAATCAACGGAAGTCCACATATAGACTTCCAGAAAGAGCTACAGAAATTATAGCTGCTTTGTAATGATTCTCATCCAGAGTTCAGAAACTCATTTGAGCAGGAGCATCTTGCTTATTAGTTACATATATAATAACAATGATTTTATATATATATATATATATGTGTGTGTGTTATATGCTTATATACGTTATGTGTGTGTTTATATATATATGTGTGTGTTTATATATATGTGTGTGTGTTATATATGTGTTTATATATATATATATATATATAAACAATGGTTGCTACTGTTATCAGCATATCATCACATGTCAGATTTTAAAATATGAGAATCTATAATGAGACGTATGCTGTGTAAAACTTTTCGCCTTTGATGAGTCTCCTGGGTGTTGTGCTATGGAGCAAATAATTTTCCATCTGTCTTCAGATTTTTCAAGTAGCATGATCTCAAGTGACTTGAAATTTCCTAGGCACCCGTCATTCCATCCCTAGCCCACTGCAATTTTATGGGGTTTTTTTTCAATGAAACAAACTGGCTACTTAAAATTATAATTACTTGGTAATATCCTTCAAATTAATTTTGACTGTTATTTGTGAGCTGGGCCTCTGAGATACCGTCAAGAACTCTGGAATTTAAGAAAATAATGTATAGATTAACAGAAACATTTTTTAAAGTTTTATGTAGGTTTGAAATTTATTGTCCTTCTATCCAAAAGCAATAGAAAGCTTAATGAGTGGGATATTCCTGTGACCCAGTACTTGGGAAGGAATGGCATGAAGAACATAAATTCTCGGCCAGCCTAGGGTCCTTCCTGAGTTCCAGAACATACAGAGCTATAGTGTAAGATGTCTAAAAACAGAAACAGAAAAAAAGAAATGATGGAAGGAAGGAAGGAATGGAGGGACAGATGGAAGGAGGAAGGGAGGAAGGGAAGAACAGAAACTTCAAGCCTAATTTTATTTTTAGCTTTTAGATTATCTTTTTTATATAAAAGGTGAAATAAAAGGTGAGGTCACTATAATAATTTCATGAGATTAATCATTTTCACATTATATACATAAATGTAAAATACCTTAGAAGGTAAATGAGTAAGCTCATTTACTCCAATAGAGTAGAGCTTGTTTAAAATTATTTTTACATATGTATTTTATCATGCCTTCTCCCCATTCCACTTGACTCACACTTCAGAAATAAACCTTAAAAACTGATAATGAGAAATAAGTCATGCCTCAAACTCCTGAACTACATACGTATGCCACATATGTTTTTAAATCATGTCTTAACAAGCCAAGCAACAGAGGGTATTACTTACTATGTGGAGTCTGTATTTCAGGACGTTTTTGAGAAATAGAGATAGTCCCATCAATTAATCATGTTTGAAGGCTGCTGAATAGTGGTAAGTAATGATTCTCTTCAAATTCATTGTGGAAAGATACCAAAAATGAGTGCCATTAAAGGGTATTATTCTATGTATGATTTTGCTTTAAGCCAGGAAAGTGGGCATTAATTTGTAGTTTTCTGCATTAGTAATTTGTCTCCTTATGCCATTCAGTTCATTTAATGTATCCCGGAAGTTGGGTCTTTACAAAGAAATATTGGCTCCTGCTTCCTGACCATCCAATCCAAATTTTAAAAACTTGAAAATGTGACCTTCATCCTTTGCCTGTTCTAATGAGGGGGAACTTAGAAGTACAAGTTTTAATGGGGTGATGTTTTCCTTCCTTGGATGGGAGAACTAGATAAATTTTGTCTTTTTTCTTATTTTCATCTTTTCCTGTGAAAGCATCATTTTGCTTTATTTCTACACTGGCTAGATAGTCATTAATAATATTTGATGCTTATAGTTAGAGGCACTGTTTTGTGTGTGAAAGAAGGATTGTACCACTATTACTGAAAACACTTCCGTAATTTAAGAATTTTTCAGGATGTTATAAAATCAAACTTGAGCATACTTTAAGAAAAAGTTAAGCATTGCTACCTGTTTTTTTTTTCCCCACAAAATATAAATTATTTTAGCAAGCCTTAGAAGGGCTGTCTGAAAACAAACAAATAAAAAAAGTCCCTCCTTTTGTACCCAGCAGAGGTATTTTCCCAAATGAAGTAGTAAATACAGACAGTATTGACAGTCTGAAAACACAAATACAATATACTAATTGTTGTAAAACTTTTTGTATGTAGAGACATGAAATTGGGAGGAAAATGTATAGTAATCCTATTCTGGCAAGTCCTATTGTTTGTTTCCAATGATTGTAAATGTCAGTAAATACTTTGTTCTGTGTTTATATGATAATTACTGCATGATTTTTTTTCTAGTTTTGTTGATACTTTAGACAGAGATGCCATATTTTTATTGCTGATTTTGTATCCCAGCTAAACTGTGCTGTCAAAATATGATAGGGAAACAAACTCCAGTGTTATTCCAGACAAATCAGTTAATCTTCTTGGTTCATTGTTCTTGTCTGTTATGTGAGAGGAGACCAGAGAATCTATACTTCTCCTGAAGCGATTCTTTTCCAGCTATAACTTATTAAATGATACATATGAGGGTGCAGAGATTTAATTCTTTGTGTATATCTGTATGTATGCATATGTCTGTATGTCCCTCTGTGTGTGTGTGTGTGTGTGTGTGTGTGTGTGTGTGTGTGTGTGTGTGTGTATGTGTGTGTAGGGGTATAGATAATCAGAAGAGAGAATAAGAAAAATCATCTAAACACTTTATTTGATTGATGTTTCTTGAAAAACTTGGAAAGAAGCAAATGTGAACCAAGTCAGATCACTGTGATAACAAAAGTTTGGGTGGCAACCTCTACATAGTAAAAATGATATATAATGAAAGATGAACAGTGGGAGGTTTGGTCTAAATGTTTAAGAATGACTTTACCAAAATCAGAGAACAAGCGTCAAAATTTCCTAGATGACTTCTATGCATGCTTTTAATAACTCCATAGAGAAATGTTAAGAATCCTACTGTTAACACAAGTGTGTGTGTGTGTGTGTGTGTGTGTGTGTGTGTGTGTGTACAGTATTGTTATCTACTCTACTCCTAAAGCTTTCATAGTCATTTATCATTCCAATATGCACAAGTGTCTGATTTCATTCCATATCTCTTTCAAGGGTTGAATTCATCTAGGTCACAATAATAACAGGAACAGTGGCCTCAGTAACAATAATAAAGGCAAATATTTAGACCTTGCCAGATAGTAGTTCAGAGAGCTAGGGAATATTCAGAGGACCACAAATAAGTTAACTGGTTTGCAACTCCCACATCCCTATAGAACAGTTTAGTTGACTTGCTCAAGATTATACACTTTCAATGACAGTATACCGATTCATACCGAGTCGTCTGTCCCAGAGTGTTCCCAACCAATGCTGCTGCTGTGCTCTGGCTCCACTTTGGTCAGCTGCGTCCTATAACTGCTGCACACAACTCAGCAGTTGCTGGTTCTCCTGCCTTGTTCTTATTTTCCTTCTCATCCTCTCCTAGAGCTGGGGTGTTACAGCCCTTCTTCCTTATCCTCCACATCTAATCAGTTTCCCCTGAGATAATTCCATCATGTCTTATCTTCTCTCTGCACTTGCCTCTTTATTAAAGGCTTCAGACAGAGGCTGGTGAGATGGCTCAGTGGTTAAGAGGAGCCCTCGCTGCCCTTTCAAAGGATTCGGGTTCTGTTTTCTACACCCACATGGTAGCTCTGAACACTCTGTTACTCCAGCTCCAGGGTATCTGATGCCCTCTTCTGGCCTCTGGGGTTACCAGAACACACACATGATGCGCAAGCCTACATGCAGGCAAAAATCATACATACAATGAAAACAAATCTTTTAATTAGGCTTTATAACTAGTAAAACAGACTTAAAATTTGTTACTACATAGTTCACTTATTTTTTCCCAATGTGCATTCACTACAGCTTCCCAAGGTCATCATTATACAACGCTTGTCTTTGTGATATCTTCCACAATTAAAATCTTCCAATAGTTCTCAATCTTCACAATATTGTTGAAACTCTATAACAGATGCTTGCTTGTCCTTCCAATGCTGTCTTGACAAATTATTTCCACAGTTAATCTACCTTTCTCTTTCTTCAACCTCACATATTTCTTTTTCTTTTTTAACCAAGTGTCTTTTAGTTTTTATAAAAAATTTAGCTGTTCATCTCCAGTACAATCACTACATTTATCCATACATTCCTTATAACATTTTGAAGAGACATTACATTTTAGGCACTGAGATAAAAATAAAAATCAGGACCTATCCCTGGTGCATGAAGTGGCTTTCTGGAGCCCATTGCCTATCGTGGGATGCTTTGCTCAGCCTTGATGCAAGGGGAGGGGCTTGGTCCTGCCTCAACTGAATGTACCAGGATTTACTGACTCCCCATGGGAGCCCTTACACTTTTGGAAGAGTGGGTGGAGGGAGGTTGGGGGGAAGGCTAAGGGGGAGCAGGAAGAGGAATGAGAGGGGGTCTGTGGTTGACATGTAAAATGAATAAATGTTTTCTTTAAAAAAATAGGAACCAAATAATTTCTGTTAGACACAGGTCTTGTCTTCTCGTCATTGGAAAAACAAATGTGTCTTTAGAGAAAACAAGAGTTACAACATTTTTTTCCTTAAATAGAGATTTAAATGGAGAAACTGGAGACTACTAGAGGTAATATTAAGTCTTTGCTACACTAGAAATGAATTGGAGTTTATCGAGAATAAGAAACAATCCTTTAGGCATCAGGGACAATGTCTTGACAGCTCTAGGTGATTCTTTATATGAGAGAAAAGTTTGTGAAGAAATTAAAGCATTCTAGAAAATTGCATGTCTGTCTACTGCCTCTAGTGAGAATCTAGATACCCCATGCTTCTAACTTGACAGAGATCACAATAAGGAACAACCAGTTATTTACTCAATAGACACCAAGATTCCTTGTGCAAGTTCTTTGGAAACATTTCAGTATATATTGGAGACTCAATACGTAGATTTATTTTAAAAAGATACTGAGATCTTATCAATGCTGTGCAAAGAGTTTGCTCTGTGCAAAAATAATGCAGAGGTACAGAGAAAATTAAACTTATGTTAGACAAGAAGGTAGCACATGTGTTTGTGTCTGTGTGTGCATGTAAAATAAGAAAAAAAAATAACTATGTAGCACATAAGAACTATAAGAACAACAGCAGTACCAAGAAAATACTGGCGATATTCCAGGCACCATGGAGAGACAGGAGAAGTCAAAGTGAATAAACAAATCAGAATGGAACATTGCTTATCTCACGTACTTCTGCAGATGATGTATCCCACAAATAAATTCAGAAAAGCTGCCAGCTGAACAAGAGCGTGATGCCAGAGGAGTGGTCAGAATATTGCCCACCATGGCAATTAAGTCCAGTCACTTAATTGAGAAGGTATTGAATGTATTTTGTGATCATTTTGATCTTTGACAGAAATGAACACGTGGATTCAGAGAAACTCAATCACTAAGAGGGATGTAGGGACACAGAAAGTAGAACCTAACTGTGGTAAGGGAAGAAAAAGAGGCAGACTTGGCAGAAGCCACTCTATCTACTTATTTTATTGACAACATTATATATTTGATGGTACGATGCTTGAAAGCATCAGTCGGTAGAGCATGGGACTCTTAATCCAGGGTTGTGGGTTCGTGCCCCACGTTGGGCGCCATTTGTAGCTGGAGAATTTCTCTCCAGCTCCCGCCAAGTCCTGCCAGTCCCGGAGCCCACTTATAAAATAAACACACAGACTCTTACATTATTAAAACTGCTTGGCCATTAGCTCAAGCCTATCATTGTCTAGCTCTTACTCTTATATTTAGCCCATTTCTATTAATCTATATTTTGCCACGTGGCTTATGGCTTATCAGTACCTTACATGTTCCTTGTCCTGGTGGCAGCTCCAGACAATCTCTCCCTTCCCTTCTTGTTTCCTCAATTCTCCTCTCTGTTAATCCCGCCTATACTTCCTGTCTGGCTACTGGCCAATCAGTGTTTATTTATACAGAGTGATATCCATAGCACTACTAGGTATTTTTTTTCTCTTTGGTATTTCCATGCTTGCTAGCTTACTAAAATTAATAATAATTTATAATAGTAATATATAGATTTTCATTTTATTCATCCATGTGCTACTTCAATTTTCCTGAATATTCTGCACATGTATACCTAAGTATATTTCCATAGAGACCAGTTAACCCACAGTCCATATATAATTTAAAATTGAGGGTAATGCAAAGCCGAGAATATAGCTCTGGGATAAAGTGCTTGCTTAGTCTAGAGCGAAGTCCTAGGGTCAACACCCCCCTCCAGAAATAAATAACAGTAAAATAAAATTTTAGTGACATAATAAAATTATATTACTGTTCTTTATTTAGACTGCTTTTTTGCCACCAAACTAAGATGTCAACCTGTAACTTTTTATTGTATGATTTTAAATGTTACTTAAAAATAGTCATCATTTATCCATGAGCAACACATTTGTTAGCACTGGTTTACAATGGATCCTGCCTGAAAGTACACATAATATGCACGTACTCAATGAATTCATTAAGACTAGTGTGATTACAGTGAATGTCAAATGAATTAATAATAATGGGACTTCTAAGTGTTACCATTACTTTCACAGTGTGTTACTGTTTTTATACTTATGAGCCCTGAGGATAAATGGCACCCACATATTATCCTTGTATGTTAATTGTATCTGCATAATCAAAGGTTGATCTAGCAATCTCCTGGGCAGTAAAAATTTCTAACCCCCTGAACACAGAGAAATTGTTATTATTTATAAGTTTCTGTGAAAATGATTTCAATATTTTAGATTCCAATTATAAATGACATTTATATTTTGCCTCCCACATAGTCGCTAGAACCTCACCTTCTTAGACTTATTTTTTATGAACACTCTTTGGAGCACAGAACTGAAATTTGTAGAGAATTTTTCAAGGATTTTATGGTTTTTCTTTACTTGAGAAAATATAGAATATAAGAAATGGACAAATACCTTCACATGTTTACTTTAATCTAATAATAAGGCACAGAGTGGTATGCATACAAGTACATTGACTCATTGTGATGTGGGTATTTGATCCTCGGACAACTGTGTTTTTGATGACAGTTCGCTATCATCAGCACAGCAATTATTGATCATCCACTTTTCCAAGTTCTGAAACCTTTGGACACTAATGTAGAAAAGGCTTTTTTATTTCCTCTATTCATAACCTGTCCAATTTTTATGGTAGAAATGGTTGGAGGGATAGGTGAGGGGGCTTTGGGGTGATTAAGAAGAAAAGACAACTTCAGGAATATGTGATAGATAATTTTTACTTAATGCCTAGAGTAATCAATAGGCCTAGACCCTCAAGCATAAATAAGATAAGGATGCAGAACAGGCCTATAACTCCCACTGAAAAGAAATCAGTGAACTGTGTTTGTTTTGTCTTAAAACATCAATACCCCAGTATCTTTTAGGCATCATCAAGTGATGGATGTATTTGTTTGGTTTTGCTTTTTCATTTCCTTTGTGGTACTAGGCACAGACATGTTGTATAAGGTAGGCAAGCATTCTACCAATGAACTAAGCCCCAAACTCTTGGTTTTGTGATGCAAGTCTCATTACACAACTCTGGTTTGCCTTGAGCTCAGATTTGTTCAGTTTCCACTTTCCAAGTTCTGAAATTACAGATAGGAGACCCCAAACCTGGCTTGCTTATTCACTTTAATGACCCAACATTGTAAGTCTCGAGTCACTCTCCCAGCTCTTGGGTTGTGGTCATTACTTTTCTTTCATGTTATATTCTGAGTTCTTGTTGCTATCTAAGGATTGATTTAGTAAAGTGTGTTTCTATTCTGTGATACATAGCCTGCAAACCTAGCTTCATGTATAATGAGTTTTCTACCAGAAAACCCATTTAAAGAGGGAAACATGGTAAAGTATCAAGCACACTTGGCAACACAACCAGCTTTTATTAGGAGTAGGTGTTCTTCCTTTGCTCAAAATTTCATGTGTCCTAAATATCATAAACGGTGCATTCATGAAGTTATTAAATAGAATAAAACTGATCAAAAATTTATAGGATGACATATCCACATTTGAAATGGTCTGCATAGCCTCAAATAAAAGGCATAGTCTCTAACAAGAATCATCCTGGTTCTCAAACTTCCCATTCAAAGGATTTAAGTAAGTTTAAGGGAGAAGTCAGTACGGCTTGGTAGAGATGTCTGTAGAAATCACATTTTACTTGATTATAAATTCTGGAACAGAAAACCTCTGTGGTAAGGTCAGATATATGAAGACATTTTGAGATCATAGTGACAGATTCATATACAAAAGACTAGAAGGAAAAATATGACTTAGTGCTCTGGTTTGGTAGATCAAAACATGAAAGTCTTCCCTCAGTTCAACACATTTCATCTCAAGAAGACATTTCCTCACTTGTCTCTTTAAGACTAAAGAGCAATGTATTAAGGGTGACATAAAAACATGTCACATGAGAAGCTGCCAAGAGTATAATGATAAAATTCTGTGAGGAAATCTTAGCAATGGTCAAATACTTACAAGACTAACATGTGAAAGAGAAAGTAATCGGTCTGTAGTTCACTTCAGGACAAAACCATGTAGGATGGTAGACACAGAATTTTTGATCACAACAAAAACAGGCTTTAACATTAGAGCAGAAAATAGAATGATAATTTTACCACAACTGTTGGGGTGGTATAACATCTGCCTATCAGAGAAGGGAGTCAGTAGTATTACCTACCACTAACTAGGAAGCATTAATCAGTGAAACATTAGGAAGAGGAGTGGAATATATCCTGACTTACTAGTTTGGGGATTGTTTTTGAATGTGCCTCACACTATGAAAGGAGTTGTACATCGGGCATACTCACTCACCAAAGTATATATAACTGAAATGAAATGGTCACAAAATAATGTCTGTAATTATTAGACATTCTTCCTATATTCTATTCTAATCAGATATCACCCTTTTCTTTTCCCACCTGAGTTGAAGTCACTTCACAACAGTAAACCAGGACCCACAATTTGACTGTATGACTATCACTCTGATCAGTATAGTGATTAGGGCAAATATCCTTCCCTGGTTAGAAACACATGGCCCCTAGAAGATGACAGCAGTAGGCAAATAGAAATCTCTTACTAATTTCTTGTAGCTCTATTCAGTTTTCATTTGAATTGATATTTAGAATCATAGTAATAAATTCATGAGATTGTGATGCATGTTTATTTGCACATTCATATACATACAACATGTTTTTAGTCAATAATAGTATTGGGCAATGAACTCCACTCTGGACAACTCTTTGATGATTCTCTACAGTAATTCTTATTGCTATAAAGAAACATGTAGTCTGGAGTAGCTATGTGCCTGCTAGGTATGAAGGAGCAAATGGGTAGGAGTTGAGTGGTACCTATCAGCTCTTATTTTAATGACAAGTGGAGAAGAATGAGAATAAAAGCCTTAAAATTATGTCTGATTTATACTCTCTCCCAACCAGCAGCCAGGAATTTGAAAGCTTAACTCCAATATTCATAATGATCCTACAAAATATTCCTTATGCATTAGATAAGGAGATGGAAGAACAGGGCATGCCCTATAAATAAAATTAAACTTGCTACAATTATTCTGCATTAAGTGCATTACAAATAGGGACTGGAGAGATGATTTCATCAATAAAGTGCATGCTGTGTGAGCATGATGACCTAAGTTCAGTTCCCTACTATTCACATATGAAAATGAATCCCTGGATCTCACTGGGCCACCAGCCTAAGAACTTAGTGAACATGTAATTAAGTGACACACTCTGCATCCAAAGATAAAGTGGAGAATAAATGAGAAAGATCCTGGATATTGACCTTTGGCCTACACACACACACACACACACACACACACACACACACACACACACACACACATACATACAAAAATTATAAAAATAATATTATAAACAATATGGATCCTTCATGGGCTTTTTATTTTATTTCTGAGATACAGCATGCATGTCTTCTCAGGTATAACAATTTTCAAAGAGATAAATAAAGACTGTTAGGAGTAACCATCTAAAAAAGATTCAGCCCACTACATCAAGGGCTGAACAACCCAGCTACCACCTAGGCCCAGAACCAAGAATATGAAGAGGCCCACCCCATCATCCACCCCATCTATGAACTTCAGGAACTAGTCTTGAAACCAGACCAATAACTTCTTGCAGTGAAATTGCAAGTAAAGATGTACAGACAAAGGGTATACTGTGTGACTCACTGTGACACACTTCAGCTTCCATGACAAGATCTTTGTCTTTTAAATTGTTATTTTATTTTGGAGGAGAGGTTGCAAGGGCAGAGGGCAGATATGAAGGCACAGGGAGATGAATGGGATCAGGGTACAGGATGTGAAATTCACAAAGAAGCAGTAAAAAGTTTTAAAAATTTTAATTAAAAAAAAAACTGGGCTGGAGAGATGGCTCAGCAATTAAGAGCACTAACTGCTCTTCCAGAGGACCTGGGTTCAATTCCCAGCACCCACATGGCAGCTCATAACTGTCTGAAACTCCAGTTCCAGGGGACCCAACACCCTCACATAGACATACATGAAGGTAAAACACCAATGCATATAAAAAAATTAATTAAAAAAAAAAACTAGAAACTGTGTCACTAACCCATACACTACTATCTCACAGTCATCTCAGAAAGAAGAGGAAAAAAATTAAAATTTCTCTCAAAAAAAAAATTCAGCCTATCATACCAGTTAAATACATGACTCCAAATTTCAGTTATAGTTGGATTTTGTGATTTTTTTTTAAGCATTTTAGATCAACATTTGGTGTGTTTTGAATATGAAGTGCCCCTTACAGGCTCAGGTAGTTAAAGATTTGGTCCCCACATGGTGGCACTGTTGGGAGGCCCTGAAACCTTTGCAACATGGGTTGAGCTCCAGGAGGGCATAGGTCTCGGGAAACATCTAGAAGACTATATGGTTTAGTGCTGCTCTGTGCCCGCTGCTTTCTGATTCACCAAGGTATAAATGAGCTTTGCTGCTTCTCCCCATCATCATGGACAGAACCATTCTATTTGCCCTCTGGTGAATTCGACCCTCTCAACTATGGGCCTCCTCCTTACTGCTTCAAGTTGCTCCTATGGATATTCTGTCACATCAGAGATAAATAGCTCACAAACTGTTTTTCATCAAAAGTTTTGATGTATCTTTAAGAAAACGAAATGCTCTCCTAAGCCACCTTGTTGTTTGTGGCTTTGCTTAGAAATTCTGAGGATTTCGACAGGATGATCACTCTGTCATCCATCAGATGCTCATACACTTCAGATGTTCACACTCTATAAATTTCAGTCACTTCCATTTTGCAAATCAAAAGGCCATTGTATATTACTGAAAAATACAGGTAGAATGGAAACATACAAGAATTGTTCTCTCTGGCTTACTTAGTATAATCAAGTTTGCACTCAGAGATATTAGATGCATGTGTTTATGTCCTCTGTTCCCATTTGTATTTACTTTTATGGAAAATAGTAGACAGCTCCTCACTCAGAATGTATTTCTATTCTCCTAGCAAAGGTTAGCCTGAATCACTCAGAATCTGCTGGCTATCCTTTTAAGCCCATAACATCTGTCCAGAACTGACTTTACTTTGGTCACTGGGGATAGTTTATCTTTTAAGACAAACCTCAATATGTAATATTTGCCTGATAATTTGGTACATGGACTTTTGCCTTACCCTTTGGTACTCACCTCTTGTCAGCATTTTTTTAAAGCTGAGGACCTCATAGCTAATGACATGACTGTCCCATCTCACAGAATCACCAAATTTCCTCTCCTTGGCCAATCAAAGAAAAGACATTAACATAGTAAAAAATAAAGAGACTAGACTGCAGTGGCAACTTAAAAGGTTGGCACTATGTTTGGGCTTTGCTGGTAGTAGAAGGAAGTAAAAGGAGGTTGAATCAAGAATGGCTTTAGGTTACACAGGCAACCAAGATCTGGTAGATGTCCCAATTCATTCAAAGTGGATTGTATCGTACCAGCAACAAGCCCTAATAATATTTATAGCTAATAGTATTCAGAGTGATTATTCCTCGTATGTACAGAAGCAATAATGTCCATAACTGTCTCCCTAGAAGACTGTGCATTTGAAGAGGAGAGCAGATCAAGTTAATGAGTTGATCAGACAGTCCAATAAAAACATATTATCACTCTATGATTAGGAACTCAAATATGGTAAGTTGATGGCATGGATTGGAAGACGAAGATGTCATAACTCCTGGTGGGTCACAAACAGGAAGTGCTGATACAAAAGCAGGGAAGAGAAGAAAGCGGGCTTTGTAGTGGACCCACCTTCCGGACTAGTCCATAATATAGTCACTCCTCTACAGCTGAGTCTTGCATCCACGAACTCAACAAACTGAATATGGAAGATATTAATAGATGTCCTTACAGGGCTAGAATCAGGTGAGCTGCCTCTCATGTGTGCTGCAGGTAAAGTAATGGGGGGGGGTGTATTTGAATAGGAAAAGAAATGGTGTCACAAAGTAGCCAGAGAGGGTTTTTGACAGTGTTGGCCCCCATTAATAGAGAAAGTATGTGGTGGCTGCTATCCTAAGACTTCGAACCATTTGGTCTGAGCCATTTATTAGCCTCAACCACTTCCAGATTCCCTTCTCTGAACTTGTATCTTCATTAAGATGTGAATATACTTTGGAAACTCTAACATGAACTTTAAAAAGAGGATCGTTTCTATCATAAAGTATACTGTGACACATATAAATTGTCTTTTATACTACCCTGAATTTTATTGGTGCATTGCAAAATCTAATGACCAAAGCTTCCCTCAGAAAGAGTTTTGAAAAGGTTGAGAGAGAGAGAGAGAGAGAGACAGAGACAGAAACAGAGACACAGAGAGATGATAGCACAGACCAAAAATTGCTTTCTCACTCATGGATGATAACCTGAGTTTGGATCATGAGCATAACATTCAAGCTGGACATGGAAACACTGAAGTCAGTCCTGGGGGCTCACTTGAGAGCCAGTCTTACAAATTCCCCAGATCCAGGTTCAATGAAAGAACTTCTTTCAAAAATCTAAGATCGGAATCTATAGAAGAGGCGAGAGGTCTCCCTGCAGCCTCTGCATGTGTGTGCACATGCCAGTGTTCCTACACACAGGAGCATACAGGCACACACCATACACACACAAACACACACACACACACACACACACACACACACACACACACACACACAGAGTGCAGAAAGATGACAAAGGACCCACACTGCCTTCAATGCAGATTGTGGGGTAAGCATGCCTCAGAGCTTGCCTTCCTCCAAGGAGCTCTTCAGACCCCAAGTCAGAGCAGATTTCTCTCAAGCCACAGACAGAGAACCCTGACCTTGGGGCCTCGTCTTTCTACCTGCTTATAAGGAAAAAAAAGAAAGCCTTCTCCCTTGCAAGTCAGCATCTGCCCAGAGATCTTTCCATAGGAGTAGGGAATGGAAGCTTCTCTCATCTCAGGATGTCTCAGCCCTGATTTCAATTCTGAAATCTTGTCCACCCCTTCCTTGCAGGGGAGCCCCAGGTCCCTTCCCAACACCGTAGCTGAACCACTCAAAGCAATACTCTGCCTCTTTAGGAACAGGGCTCCTTGGCTGGGGATGTCTCAAAGCCCTGAAGAAGACGGCTTATCTTCTTTTCTTGTCTAGCTGCCAGCAGCACTTCCACCTTCCCTGCTGTTTAATCCAAGGGGTTAGTGACAGACCAATCCCCAGGCTGGCACGGTGCCTTCATCAGCCTTCGGGTCAACCTGGTTTACACGGAGGCAGGAGGTCGGAGGCAGTTAACCAGGCCCCTTCGCTGTGTGTCCTTGCGGTACTCACTGTCAAGTGCAATGAGATTGGATCCTGATTAAAAGCCGTGCCGGATTTAGAAACACCAGCCTTTCAGAAGACCACCCCCCCCCTCCCCAACCACTCACCCGTTGCTTGGTACGTGGGATGCACCTCTGAAGAACCTGTAGTCCACAGCCTTGCGTGTCTCTTCTGCACACTCCATCCTCCTTTCTACACCACCCGCGACCACAGGCCCTTGGTCACGAACTAAAGGTCAAGTGTGGAGAAAAGTGGGCGACTTTGCTGGTTCCAATTGCTTTCCTAAGAAAGCAAAAGGCAGGCATCTTCTTGTCCTCCACTTGACCTCTTTTTCGTTTTCTCTTTCTCTCCATCAGTTTCTTGGAGAAACTTCACCCTTTCCCTTCCTCTTTCCCATATGACCTCAAGATCTAGAACACAGGTTAATTCTACTTGAATTAGTGGTTAGATAAGACTTTGCAGGAAAGCCACGATCAAATGATTTTGTTCAAGGCATTTACCTGGGATATGAATTTTCAGTTCCTCTCAAAAAGAAAAAAAAAAATCTGCTTACATGTTTAGATGTCCACCCATTCTTTACTTAGGTGCTGTTAATATTATTGTGTTTCCAGAAACTGTCTCCTGTAGTTAGGAAATCAAGCCGATCCCCAAAGTATACTACAGTACTAAGCAGTTGTATGCTTTTCTAAATCATATTAATCCCTAATAAAATCATAAATTTGTTTACTTAGCCCTGCTAGCCCGAGTGATGACATGCAATTGATCTTTGTCTGACACAGCCTGAAACTCCTGCTCAAGACAACACAGTGATTCTTTGCTTGGGAAAAAAAAAAAAAAAAAAAAAAAAAACATTTGGGGTTAAATGTGCCAGGTGTGGGCCGGGCAGATGGCACAGCAGTGGTGCCTTGTGTTGTCATGCACATAATCTGATTTCTGAAATGACCTCGAGACACCAATTTGCTCGGCTCAATATCAGGTGTGCTGTGAGGAGCCCCATCTCTGGGGAACGTGAGCACCACTTTCCAGCTCTTCTCGTCTGTGGGCTAATGGACAGCACTCTCATTGGAAATGGCACTGTTTGCTCTTCCAACAGGAAGAAATTGTTCAAATGCTGGGAGCTTTATCAGGCAGCAGGTGTGGCCGTGCTTCCTGAGTAGATAATTGAAAAGATTTTTTTTTTTTTTTAAATTGAGACTTTGGCATCCCACAGTAAATAACACTGTTCCCAGCTCCTGCAATTGCACAAGGATTGAGCTTAATTTTTATTTGAAACACTTTATTTATTTATTTATATTTACAAAAAGCTGTTATTTTCCATAGGTTAAAACTTGGAAGATATAGTTGTGGTGGCACCTCACAGCATTATTGTCTGTTCAGCAAATAACAATAAAGTGCAAACTCTGTTCATTTTTACTGGAACTTTCTACAGCCTTTAACAAGAGAGGCTACAAGAGAAAGGTGCCTATTTTTATATTACTGAGAAAAATGTAAAAAAAAAACAAACAACAACAACAACAACAACAGGCCACTGTCTAAATTTAATGATCTAAAACCAAAGGATTTTTATAAAATTGAGTAATTCAATTAGGAAACTACCAAATATTCAATTTGATTTTGCTATGTATCTATATTTGCTTTTAAATGTCAGGTATTGTGAGACTGCCAAAAATATACTCCTATATCCTAAAAGTAGAAAATGAGTATCCTCACTCATCTATTTGAATTTATGAGACACTAATGTCATGCTTTTATTTGTAACTTGCATATCTATTAAATCAAACAATTATTTCCAGTCATGTAAACAAATTATTGTTGAATGAATGAAAAAAAAATCTGTATTTTTAGCTATTGGAATATTTACCATGAAGATAGGATTCTGTTAGACATAAAGCATCCATAATACAGGAATTCAAGAGACAGGATGCTTAATAAAAATACAGAAATGATGAACTAATATTAAATTACTGACAGCATCAAAGGAGGATAATATTCTTCCTGAGATTTTAAACTCTCCACTGACCATCATGTTTAGGAATTTCTTGAGCTAGAACTTTTTTTTTTTTTAATCAAAAACCATTCTCACTGGGTGTGGTAGCAATCTGAACCCCAGAACTCAGAAGGTAGACATAGGCAGATATCTGTGAGTTTCAGGCCAGCCTGGCCTACATTGCAAATTCTAGGACATCCAGGGCTATATTAGAAGACCCTATCTGAAAAACCCATGTTTGATATAATGCTTTCCTAGAAAACGAAAATATGTTTTTACATCTTTGACATTTTAACTCCATGACATGCATGGTAAGCCCTGTTCTCCTCATGTCTGGGATAGACTTTTCATTTCAGCCTACTGTAACTTAATTAGTAAACTGACACCCTGGAATATATTTGGAGGGAAAGAATCTTGGGAGAAAAAAGTGGGACAAAAGGAAAACTGACCATCAGAAGAATACCTGCAGGGCTTCAAGAAGTCAGAGGGGCAGGGTCTGCCTAGACAAACTTCCCGGGACTGAAGTCTGCCAGGAGGGAACCCCTAAGGGACATTCCCTCTCTGAACCAGAGGATTACCACCTAACACCTGAAGCCAGAAAGAGAATCCTGAAGTGACTGAAGAAAGGAATGTCTCACCCTTAGAAGCTTAGCTTCCCTCTCAGTGTGGCCTTGGTTATAGTTACTTGAATTCCAGAAAGACTAGTAGCAGGCTCATAGTAGCAGGGTCTGGACTTGGACAATATTATGTGCTACATGTCCCTTCCAAAAGCTAAATTCTCTTCTCTGACATGAATTTGTATAAATTCTTCCTCTCTGCCCCCAGATGTGTTCCGTTATCCATCCCTGATCCTGTAGCTTCTGGTCCGACTGTATACTTTCCCAGTAGCCACTTGTTCTATTCCCCTAAAAGCCTGATCCCACAGCTGATTC
Source organism: Peromyscus californicus insignis (assembly GCF_007827085.1). NCBI lineage: Eukaryota > Metazoa > Chordata > Mammalia > Rodentia > Cricetidae > Peromyscus > Peromyscus californicus. Next base: position 40,374,844 of record NW_026294534.1, on the reverse strand, counting down.
TACGTCCCACGGAAGTGTTCATCTTCACAAGGCTGGAGTTGGAAGAAGAAAAACCCAGCATCAACACTTCTCAACATAACATTCAAGAGGAGCATTTTCCTTTTGAAAACCTTCGAGTGTCTTAAACAAGAGACAAGTCACACGTGTGTCATCTAAAATTACATCCCGGCAGCCAAAGGCACACTGTTAAATGCATCTAAATTCCCTGCCTTCCTTTTCGGAATCTGTTTACAAAATGATTCCTAAACACAGATGGAGCCTTTTTTGACTGCACATACTAATTTACGTTTTTATTTATGCGCTTCTGATCTTTCTGACATTGTGTCCTTTCGTTTGACACCAAGCCATTTTTTATACATGTCCTGTGGAAAGGTGGCCCCTGCCCTGCAGTCAACCTCACAAATCCCTGACACACACGCATGCATTTTTTATTGTGCTCACATGTTGCTTAACAGCCTGCATGATTACTGCTTTACAGCAGAGCAGATGGGTTCTTGCATAGCGGTGAAACAGATGAGACGCTCAAATCGATTGTTTTATCAACAATCAGTTGCAGATAAAAATCATTTTAATGAGAGAAATTAATGGTGTTTGCAAACATGATGTTAATTAAAGAACATTGCTTAGGCGTTTTTTTCGCCTCTTTTTTTCCACACACAATTTTTTGTTACCCATGACATCTTTCATTATTGACTCATGCCCCAAAGAAAAGGCGATTAAAATCTGCTTTTGTTTGATGTAGCTTTTATTGAAGAAAGAAATAGATCTTTCTGAAGCTTCCTGGTGAGATGAAAGTCTAATTATCTCCACAAATGAAAGGAAAAGCTTTAATTAGGCCTGTGCTGAATCTGCGCACTGTGAATTTGTGCATTGTGATGGATGGAGCCAGCATCTCCTCCGTGACTGCCGTAGAAAATAATGAAGGAAGAGGAGAGGTAGCCCGCTCCCAAGATTCAGCTGGCAGAGTGGAATTGGAGTTACACCTGGGTTGTGAGCCAGTGCCCAGAGCAGCTGCCACAGGCCATGTTTCAGCGCCATGCGTTCGGCTGCTTTACAGCCTCCCTCTGAGCTTTGATCTCTTTGCGCACAGCAGGGGTCCTAACAAATCAAGCTTTTCATGTTTCACTCACTTTCACTCTCTTTTGCTTCACCATTCACACTGGAGCTCCAAAGAGGATGGAGAAAATATTGTCTTTTTCTGAAGCAATTAATGATCAGCAGCTGACGTGATTGAAGTGGGTATTATGCCTTACAAGCAGTATTTTAAGGCTGACCGTAGGGAGGATACTAGGGAAAGAAATGAATTATTTATTTAACTTCTTAGTTGTTTACTCCACTGTTGACGGCTTTACGGATCATTTGTGCAAAGGGCTATCTTGGTGCGCACAATTTAGGACACGCGCTGAAACGGCCACCAGGTAGAAAGGGCGACATTGAAAAAGTGCGTTAAATTGCTAATTGTCCTGTGGGTAAAAGTTAAAAGTACCAAATATGGCCCCGGCCCTCTATTTTGTCCCACTTTCGCCGTGCTGAATACAGTTTGGTCTATTTTCAAGTTACCCTGGTGATGTGAGAGAGGTCAAATTCCAACTTGCTTTCTCTCATGGCTTGCTCTTAATCTGTTCTTTTCAGTGGATCCAAAAGCACTTCTGACATCAAGAGTGATGATGGGGCTTATTTCAAACACTTTTTTTTTTCTTTTTCGGCCACGGGGGGGAAAAAAAAAAAAAAAAAAAAAAAAAAGAGGGAAACGGTAACAACAACAAGCCCCCAAATGCAGGCATTTGGCCATCCTTCTACCACCCACCCATCCATGGTATGGAAATCTCTCTTAGGAAAAGATGACAACTTTGTTTGCATGGTTTAACAAAACAAACAAACAAAAAAACTTTAATTAACCCAGAAGCATGAAATAAAAGAAATTGTACCTGGAAGCTGTCACTTGTATACTTTAGGTGACCTTGTAAAGTGAACCATAATTTTGGAGAATCCAAAAAAATGTAATCTCTAGGCAATTCTGTTTTCTAGAGGACAAGACTGCCCAGGGAAGTTGTTTGGTGAAAAAAAAAAAAATGGTTAAGTGAATGTAGATAAGGGTTGTACTTCTTCAGAGATGGACCATTTGAAGGGGCTATATTTTGGAGTTCCTAAAATGATGAAGCAAATCCGATGTATGGGTGAGGAATTTCTTTGTAATGACTCTTCCAATGATCCTTGTTCCTTGTCACAAAGCAGCTTTTCAACCTCTGGGTCTAGAGGATGACCACTGATGCTGCTGGTAGATTTCATCCAGAGGAGTGACCTTCCTGTCGGTGGTTGGCACCCAGCTGGTGGCCTTAGTTAAGTAACAATGAAGTATCAGCATGGACAAAGCAGAAATCACCAGCCCTATTGCTCTCCAGTCCCTACTGAAATGATGTCACTCAGGGCAAAAGCAAAGCACAAGAAAGAAGGGACTGTATAGAGGTGCCCAAGGTTCAGGATAACTGGAGAAAGCTGACACAAGGTAGCTAAGAGTGGATGAAATCGTACAGCTCATTACACAGCATATACAAAGCTCAGAGTGAGGTCTCTCCTAAAATCAGAAGTGTGAAGGGAAATGTGGGAACTTTCCGAACTCCGTAATTTATTTCAGTGGAGTAGAACATCACAGTGGATAGTAAAATAAACTGAAAACAGAATGCCTTGAGAACAGATGCCAGCAAACCCCTTAATTAAATGCTCACTTTCCTCCTCTCAAGCTTTATCTGTGTCAACATTCAATTTCACTCTGCAGAGCATAGCCCCAGTTCCTCCATGTGGGTTCAATAGTGGCACAAATGTTTCACATGGGTGTGTGTACACTGCCTTTTACATGAAGTGCAAAGGGAGGAATGGTAGTGTCTCAGAGCTCAAGGGACACCGAAGAAACAGATCATAGCTAAAGATTGTGGACTTCGACAACAAAAAAATATTTTCAAATTGACTGCTTCTTTTAAAAGTTAATGTAGGGGCTGGAGAGAAGGCTCAGCAACTAAAAGCACTTGCTACTCTTCCAGAGGATCCAGGCTCAGTTCCCAGCATCTATATCGAGGCTCACAACTGTATGTAACTCCAGTTCTAGGGAATCCTATGCCCTCCAGAGGCTTTGGATGAATGCACAGAAACATATGCGGGCAAAAAACTCATACATAGAAATAAATTCAGGTCATTTTGAGTAAGTAGGAAAATTAGTCTGAGATCAAAAACATTTAGTCTTCAGAGATTTCCCGGCTCCCTGTGGAGCACCTGTAACCCTTTGATCTGTCTGTCTTAGAGTCTTCAGAAGAATAAAAGTGTTTTGTTATAGTAGATTCAGATCAATACATTTATAAATAAATAAAGCATATTAAAGATAAGCAAATTTAAATTATTTAATCTATTAACACACTTAAAAATAGAGTGTCAAAAGGAGAGAGAGAGAAAAAAACTAAGCTATCTAAGACAGAAAGCTGTGAGGCAATGACTAGGGACTTCTTAGGGTTCGATTTCTAAGCAGTATTTAAGAGAGACAAAACTGCTGAGGAGATGGTTCAGTAGGTAAGGGTGCTTGCTGCCCAGCCTGAACTGAGGTCAGTCCCTGGTTTCCAAGAGAACACACGTCCACTGGCTGTCCTCAGACCTTCACACATACACTGTGGTGTGCAAGGGTCTCACACACATACAAAACAAAACAACAACAACAAAATGCATGTGTAAAGGCAGAAAAGGAGTCTTTTAAAAAGTGTATTGTAGTAAGTATGAAGGAATAGCTTGTTCCTTGAAAGCCAGGTAAATTTAGCTTGTTTGGGGAGCTGAGAGCCCTGAGAGAATTCTAAAAGCCCCTACTCCATTTTACTGGCCAGTACTATTTTGAAACTGAGTCAGTGTTTCCAAAGTTAACTTCATTCTCATGTACTTAGATTGGCAATCTATGTAGAAGATGTATCCTGAGCTGAAGTCTGGAACGGAATGCTTTTGGAGTCAACTTTCAAATTTCTGGGCCCCTCTGTGTGAGAAAGTCTACAGGCATGCTAAGCAGTACATCCTTGCTTTCAGAGTGTGGTGGGGAAAGAGTAAAGAAAAGGCCCTTTAATCCATGAGTTCTCTCTCTCTCTCTCTCTCTCTCTCTCTCTCTCTCTCTCTCTCTCTCTCTCTCTCTCTCTCTGTTGTACCATTTATTCTTACTGTTATCACATCTATTTTTTTTATTCTAAAACAGCCTGTCCTGGTCCCTCGAACCTGCCCATGGTTCTTTTCCCCGGTGCAATGGTTTGTAGTCACCTCCAGTAGAAACAGTAGCCCCTCCCCTTTGCTTTCCTTACTGCCACGCAAGAGTGAAAAGAAGTGTAGAATGGATACACCTTCATTCCCTAAAGTATGTATCTATAAATTACTATAACTCAGTCCTTTTTACTGTATAGTGCTTTGGGTGTGGTTTCCTTCTTTACATTTAAATATAAAAGTTTACTTCTTCTTTTTTTTGAAAGGCTCAAGGCTTACAAACTTCTAAATTTAACTTATCCACTTCCCCATTTATCACCCAGCCTACTGTACTTCAGAGAATTTTTCTACAGCCGTGTCTGTGAACGAGCTTTTCTATGGCACTTAAAAGTGTTTTTATAGGAAACAACCAAACATAAATAATAAATAGTGAAGTACTTCTTACTCTTCCGTCACAGTGCTAATTTGCCCTCCGGTTCCTACGCAATGCATCAGGTACACAAGTCTAGACTCATTTAGATTAGAAATAGCCCAGAATGGGTATTAGACATATATTTATCATCTTGATTTATTAAGGAGCAGCTGTAGAAAGATACTAATTAAGTGTTGATGCTTTCTTTTTGAGACTATAATTGTTTTTTGAAAAAAAAAACCAGAAATGTGAGGAAATGAATAGAAGTGTATTAGAATGCATTAAATGTCTCTTATGATACAATATTTACCTCCATGTTCATGGAACTCACAACTTTAAAGATGGCCATGGCTACAAAAAGTTCATACTGTTTTCCAGAGTTTCTCAACCTGTGGTTTGTGACCCCCTTAACAAACCTCTATCTCCAAAAAAAAATTTTTTTTTTTGGTCATGATCATTAACTTTTTATTTACATGGCTTTGTGTATTGTTAACTTTTTATAATATTTCTTATTCATTTAATAAGATGAATTATTATTCTACCCCTCTTCTAGGTCTCCCCTCCTGCCTTCCCCCATCCACCCACCCATCTCCCCTCCACTCCTTCAAAAGGGTAAATAAAGCCTTCTCCTTCCTCAACTATGTTCATAGCAGCATTATTTGTGATATCTCCAGAAATATTTACATTTTGATTCATAACAGTATTAAAATTGTAGTCATGAAGTATCAACAACAATAATTTTATGGTTGGGGGTCACCACCACATGAGGAACCATATTAATGCGTCACAACATTAGGAAGATTGAGAACCACTGCCATAGACATTCATCTAAAACACGCTGAGACATTATTTATAGCATTTTAAGTCATTTAGCCTTATTTCTAAAGGGTATTGAATTGCTAAACTCTTATATATGGACAGCTCCCCTTGCCAAGTCCTCGGTTATCCATAATTTTTTAATTGAAGTGTATGAATATTCACAGACAGAAAAAAACGTAAGTGTCCTATATGCTATTTAAGTCACATAACTTTTTTGTAAATATAAACTTATGTAGATTATATGCTTTATTTTTGAGGAGCAGAGCAGTTACAACTGAGTCAGCATTTTCCAACAGACTTAACTGGAAGCCCTTGGAGGTTGGCTCACTTTCTCCATTAATGCTACTTAAATACTCAGATAAAAATAAGAAAAGATAAATGTTGCAAAGTTGTGTGTGCTTATTACACTGATTTGCTCACTATTTGTAAATGTATATGTAAACATCAAACTATAAAGACCTCAAATAACAATAAATGGAATTCCATTGCGTGGCCTATGACAGTAAAACATGTCAATAAAATGAAAGAAAATGTTCTGGCAGGTTTCCTTTAGACAAGCCCAGGAAGAGGAGCAGATAGGAGAGTGTTTCTTTGAAAAGAGCTAGCCTAATAAAAGTTATGATTGCCGGGCGGTGGTGGCGCACGCCTTTAATCCCAGCACTCGGGAGGCAGAGCCAGGCGGATCTCTGTGAGTTCGAGGCCAGCCTGGACTACCAAGTGAGTTCCAGGAAAGGCGCAAAGCTACACAGAGAAACCCTGTCTCGAAAAACCAAAAAAAAAAAAAAAAAAAAAAAAAAAAAAAGTTATGATAACCTCAAATTTCTGCATTCACACTGAACTCCAAACCAAGCACAAAAAAAAAAAATGAGCTTTATCTTTATATGGAAACAGCCAGGTTTTAACAAGATCTTCTCCTTGCATTGAATTCTACTTCTAACTTTCTTGTCCCTGTGGCCATTCCCTAGAATGTACATTGCCTAAATGTTCCCTTAATAAAACTACTTACAAGTCCAACACTAGCTCTCAGTAAGGGAACAGTCCACAACACATCATTGAACACATTTCATTATTTTTTTTTTTTTTTTTTTTTTTTTTTTTTTTTTTGGTTTTTCGAGACAGGGTTTCTCTGTGTAGCTTTGCGCCTGTCCTGGAACTCACTTGGTAGCCCAGGCTGGCCTCGAACTCACAGAGATCCGCCTGGCTCTGCCTCCCGAGTGCTGGGATTAAAGGCGTGCGCCACCACTGCCCGGCACATTTCATTATTTTTAAATTCACATGCAGCTTATTTTTAATTAATGCACAAAGCACAATTATACATCTTCATGGGATAAGGTGATGTTTCTTCTTTTTTCATTGTGCTTTAAAACAAAGCTGGTGTGAAAATAGTTTACTAGAAATGATTTTCCTCATCAACTAGAAGATTTATACAAATTATTGAAACCATAATATAAATAAATACGTACACCAGCATGGCTGCTACCAATCCATCATGATTAGCTGGTCCTTGGATTGTAATATGAAGTAATCAAAATTTGCAAAAGAGGAAACACTGATAACACCTTCCAAAACTCAGCCCAGGTGAGGCTTTTGAAAGTCAACCATTGACTCTCAGTTTTAAGGAAACCCATGACTACAGCATTGCTGTGTGTAACTACTAGAATGTCAGAATTGCAATTCCTTTCTTTCCTTTTCCTTTTGAAGCGTCTAATTTGTCTGAACTTTATGAAAATGTCCATAAGAGGGTAATGATATTGATCTGATCGATACACCATCACATATACAGAATGAAAACGTGAACAGAAGAATGATAAATGATTTCACCTCAAATGTAGCACAAATCTTAAAAGTTCTTATTAATAAAAACAAACTCAGAACCAGGTGTTGGGGTGAATGCTGGAAGCTCAGAGAAGCAGAACAAGCCACAGCCACCTCACCTTGCCAATTCCTCAGCTGATCCTGTTTCCTCACACAGAAAGCCTCTGAGTTCTCATCCAGATAATATATCTCAGCTGAACTAAAAGCTTAACCAGCTCTAGTTCCTGGTCCTCACGCCTTATATACCTTTCTGCTTCCTGCCATCATTTCCCGGGATTAAAGGCGTGAGTCACCATCCCTGGCTGTCTCCAGTGTGGCTTTGAACTCACAGAGATCCAGATGGATCTCTGCCTCTGGAATGCTAGGATTAAAGGCATGTGTGCCACCATTTTCTGGCCTCTATATCTAGTGGCTGTTCTGTTTTCTGACCGCAGATAATTTTATTAGGGTGCACAATATTTTGGGGAACACAATATCACCACACTCAAAATTAACACTACTGATGGCTAAGATGAATTAAGTAGATGTTGTACATTTATTTCTTTTTTCCCCTTTTATTTAAAATATATATTTTTCTGACATAATATATCCTGATTATGGTTTTTCCTCCCACTACTTCTCACAGTTCCTCCTCCCCTCCCCTCCCATCTGGATTGCCGCCTTAAACAGGCTTCTTAGGGATAATAATAAAATTAAAAAAAAAAAAAAAGACACATCAGAACTGGGTAAAACAAATAAAAGGAAAAGAGAGAATGCACAAGAAACAGAAACCCATTCATGTCCACACTCAGGAGTCCCATAAAAAATGCTAAAATGGAAGCCATGATGTGTGTGTGTGTGTGTGTGTGTGTGTGTGTGTGTGTGTGTGTGTGTATAATGTGTGTATGTATATGTATATATGTATATATGTATGTATATATAACCTTTAGGATAAAAATAGAGAAGAAAAATGCATAAATAAAATAAAAATAAAAATTAATTAAAAAGATCTGACATGACATCACAAAACAAGGAATCTCCAAAGATGCTGTTGAGTTCATTTTTTATTGACTATCTATTGCTTAGGCATATAGCTTACCTTTAAGAGTAGTTTGTTTTCCCAGTAAGACTCCTTTAGAGGAAACTAAATTTTCATTTGCAACTGGTTATTAATTGGGGATTGCTTCTAGGTTAATTTGGGGACTTGTGTCCATTTCTCTTTTTAGCTCTAGGGCCCTAATCTTGGGCAGACCTGTGCGTGTCCTCTACATGTTGTCAGTCTCTGTGAGTTCATATGTACATCCATCCTTTTGGTTTAGAGGGCCTTGTTTCCTTGGTGTCTTCCATCCCCTCTGGCTCTTTCACTCTTTCTGTCTCCTCTTCCCTGGGGTTCCCTGGGCCATGAGGAGAGGGTTCTGATGGAGACCTCCTTTTTGGAGCTGAGTGTTACAAGGTCTCACTCTGAATAATGTTTTGCTTTGGGTTTTTGTATTTGTTCCCATCTGCTGCATGAGGAAACTTTCTCTGATGATGGCCGAGCAAGGCACTGATCTAAGAGTGTAGCAGAATGTCATTTAGAGTCATTTTATTGTTATATTTTTTTTTAATTTGGAACAGTAGTACTTGGTTTTATCCTAGGTCCCTTGGCTACCTAGTGTCGGGTTCTTGGTCACCCAAGCAATGTTGGGTATAGGCTCCATCTGGTGAAGTGGACCTTAAGCCAAATTAGATATGGATTGGTTGCTCCCACAAGCTTTGTGCCAATGTTGCACAATCAATTCTTGCATGCAGGAAACCATTATCTATCCAAGGATTTGTGGCTGAACTGGTGTATCCATTTTCTCTTTGGGTAGTTTGCAGAGTACGTCCCTCTGCCAAAGATGCTGCCATGTATGGATGAAGGCTCTAGGTGGGTACTAGTTTGACTTCTCCCAACGAGCTGTGTAGCTGTGGTCTTCAGCAATGGCCTTAACCTCAGTGTCTGGAGAGTCACCTACACTCTTTTAACTGCCCGGGTTGTTTGGGGGATTCCCATAGTCACATTTGTTTGGGGTTTCCCATGGTCCTTTTGGCCAACAACTCAAAAAGCTGTAACCCAATTCCATTACTGGAAGCTTCATCTGGTGACAAGGGATGTCCAGTTGGAATTCTGTCTGCACTGCTGCTTGGAGATTTTATTTAGATCACCTTCATATATGTATATATTTTAGGAAGCTTCTACTGTATCGTTTCCATATTGCCTGCTCAAACAACCCTTAATATTAGCTGTCTCTCCCTTGACCTCCCCTCTTCCCTCCTCCTCCCTACTTAACCCTCTTGTTCCAGTTCCCCCAGCCATTAATAACTATCTATTTTAGTTTCTTTACAAGAGAGATCTACCTGTCACCCTCTAGTCCCCTACTCTATACCTAGCCTCTGTGGCTTTATGGACAATAGCTTGCATTGTCTTTGACTTGAGAGCTAATATCCACAAAGAAATGAATGCATACCATATTTGTCTTTCTGGGTCTTGATTAACTCACTCAGGATGATATTTTTCTAATTCCATCCATTTTCCTTTGAATTTTATGATTTTTTAATGGTGGAATAACATTGAATTGGGCCAGTGTACCACATTTTCTTTATCCTTTTGTCTGTTGAGGGGCATCTAGGCTGTGTATAATTCCTTGGCAAAGAACATTGTTGAGCAAGTGTCTCTGTGGTAGGAAGTGTCCTATGGGTATATGGCCAAGAGTGGTATAGCTGCAACTTGAGGTAGATCAATTTCCATCTTCTTGAGGTACTGACACACTGATTTCCATAGTGGCTGCACAAGTTTGCACTCCCACGAGTGCTGGATGAGTGTTTCCCTTCCACCATCTTTTCATCAGCATGAGCTGTCATTTGTTTTATTGATCTCAGCCATTCTAATGGGTGTAAGATAAAACCTCAAAATAGTTTTGATTTACCTCAAAGCAGTTTTGTTTTACCTCACCTTATGACTAAAGATGTTGAACATTTCTTTAGGTGCTTTTCTGCCATTTGAGTTTCCTCCTTGAGAATTTTTTATTTCAATCTGGACCTAAATTTAATTGGGCTATTTGTTTTCTTGATATCCAGTTTTTTTGGGGTCTTTATATATTTTGGATATTAGCCCAGCCAGCATCAGATGTCTAGTTGGTAAAAAATATTTTTCTATACCCAAACCACATAAATACCTAACAAAAAAGAATTACAGATCAGTTTCCTTATGAACACAGATGCAAAAAAATTAAAGTACTTACAAACCGAATCCAAGAACCAGTCAAAAAGTTCATTCATCATGATCAAGTAGGTTTCATCCCAGAGATGAAGGGATGGTTCAACATACATAAATCAATAAATGTAACCCACCATATAAACAGACTGAAAGACAAAAACCACATGATCATCTCATTAGATGCAGAAAAAAGCCTTTGACATAATTCAATACCCCTTCATGATAAAAGTACTAGAGAGACTAGCCATTCAAGGGAGATATCCCAACATAATAAAGGCAATTTACAGCAAGCCTACAGCCAACTTCAACCTAAATGGAGAGAAACTGAAAGCATTTCCACCAAAATCAGGAACAATACAAGGTTGTCCACTCTCTCCATACCTATTCAATAAAGTACATGAAGTCTTAATTAGAACAATACGACACCTGAAGGAGATAAAGGGAATGAATACAAATAGGAAGGGAAGAAGCCAAAGTATCTTTATTTGCAGTTGATATGATAGTGTACATATGTGGCCCTAAAATTCCACCAGGGAAATTTTACAGCTGATAAATTCTTTCAGCAAAGTAGCTAGAAACAAAATTAACTCACAAAAATCAGTAGCCCTCCTATATACAAATGACAAATACTTAAAAAGAAATCAGAGAAACAACACCATTCACAATAGCCTCAAAGAATATAAAATATCTAGGGGTAACTATAACCAAGCAAGTGAAGGACTTATATGATAAAAACTTCAAGTCACTGAAGAAAGAAATTGAAGAAGATATCAAAAGTTGGAAAAATCTCCCATGCTCATGGATTGATAGGATTAATATAGTAAAAATGGCCATCCTACCAAAAGTAATCTACAGATTCAATGGAACCCCATCAAAATTCCAACACAATTCTTCACAGATCTTTTAAGCTTCATATGGAAACACCTAACACCTAGGATAGCTAAAGCCATCCTGAATAATAAAAGAACTGCTGGAAGTATCACCATCCCTGATTTCAAGTTGTACTACAAATCTATAGCAATAAAAACAGCATGATATTGGCATAAAACAGACATTATCAATCAATGGTATCAAACTGAAGACCCAGACATAAATCCACACACTTATGGACACCTGATTTTTAATAAAGTAGCCAGACATGCACTGGGGAAAAAAGACAACATCTTCAACAACTGGTTCTGGTCAAGCAGGACAGCTGCATGCAGAAGAATCCAAATAGATGCATACCTACCACCCTGCACAAAACTCAACTCCTAATGGATCAAAGGCCTCAACATAAAACCAGATACACTGAATCTGACAGAAGACAAAGTAGGGAATAGTCCTGAACTCATCGTCACAGGAAAAGACTTCCTGAACAGAACACGGTTAGCACAGGCACAAAGATGAACAATGAATGAATGGGACCCCCATGAAACTGAAAAGCTTCTGTACAATAAAGGACACCATAATTTGGACAATTTTCTTCCATTTAAAAATTAGCTGCCTGAGAGTTTTTGATCATATGTACTCCCCTCCAACAAATCTTCCCAGATCCTCTCCCGCTTCCTCACACACTCAAGCCTGTGTCCTGTCTTGGATATGTGATCTTTCATTCAAGTGTGGTTCATTTACAAGGTATATCTCTTAGAAAAAAAATCTCTTTTCCTAGCAGCTAACAATTGCCAACGAATCCATGGCTAGGCCTGGGATTGTGTGCTAAGGTCCCCTTTCCATGCTTAAGGGGTATACACAGAAAGAAAAGATATCAAAATTAATATTTTAATGCTTTTAAAATCAAAGTCAATGCAAATATACAAATACAATGTCACAATTGTAAGTACAGAAGCAGCACTGAGGACTTTTCATTTTGCCTCTGCATTCAAACGGATTCATCTCTGTGTTGCCTTGCAGTCAAAGCAGACCACCAACCCATTCTACATGGGAGCAAGAATACAAACTGAACAGTCATTTGCTTAGGCCCACTCATCAAAGTAATAATATGTATTAGTGTTTACTGACCTTTTGTTGAAATCCATGTAACATTCTAATAATTATATATATATATTGCTTCATTAAACCTTAAAGTTGGTATTTGTTACTAATAGCTCTATTTCATAAATTTAAAAAAAGTACCAAATCTAAGTGACAGCATAGAGATTCTTGTCTCCCAATCCCAACTCCAGCATGCCTACATTCAACCAATGCTGATTTCCCATATACTCCTATGTATCTACTTCCATTCACTTTGATAGTTCTTATTTATACATGCTGTGACTACATGCCCCTGTACCTCTCTCATCCCCTCCCATTTCTACTCATCTTCTTTTTCCCAAGTAGCTTTCTTCTTATTTGCACACCTTATTTTTTCAAATTATGACTTAATTTTGTATTTATACATATTTTAAAGACTCAGGCTAGAACATATTGATAAGTCACCAAAACAAAAAAACTTGCCTTTTAACCATGAATATACAATAGCATCTGCCCTGCCATTATCCTCAATAGGCAGAAAAATAAATAAAAAATACAACAAAGAAGTCACTAAAAGTCAAATTAGAGAGACAAATTAGAAAATGAACAACCAAAGACACTGATGATAAAAGTCATCTTCAACAAAAATTTAAATAAAAGAGGATGCTATGTAATTCCTGTTTATTTGCTAGGAATAATAGTATCACTTTGTTTTTTGAAGGACTTATCTACTATAGACAGAAATTAAAGTATAATGCATAAACCAATTTCTGCAGGATTAGTTTTAAAATATTCTGCTTCTTGGCCGGGCAGTGGTGGCGCACGCCTTTAATCCCAGCACTCGGGAGGCAGAGCCAGGCGGATCTCTGTAAGTTCGAGGCCAGCCTGGTCTCCAAAGCGAGTTCCAGGAAAGGCGCAAAGCTACACAGAGAAACCCTGTCTCGAAAAACCAAAAAAAAAAAAAAAAAAAAGAAACAGATGCTAAAGATGTGATGGTACATGGACAATAAATATGATAATAAACCAGAATATTTTAATGCCTCTTCTTACTGATAAGAAAAATAGTAGAATCCCATGCCCTTACATAAGAGAGTAGTATATCACATACACGGTGTAGTATATCACAGAAGTGACAGACAAGCAACCCTTGCCTGGTGAGAGTGAGTCTAGATTACCCTGGTGAAGAAGGGGCATAGAGTGAGAGGAAGGGAAAGCATGAAGGGGTTGTTTGGGGTCACATGGTTTCCTACAACTCTGAGAGATCAGTTATGTTAGTACCAATATATTGTGAAAAAGAAGAGCTATGGCTCAATAAACAGCATTGTTGTACAGGTGGCCCACAGTTGAGCACAGGTGCTGTGTGTTCATGACTGAAATGGCCATTTGTATCCAGAAGAGAGCACTTTATAATAATCCATATCCTTTAACTCTTACAGTATTTCAGCCCCTTCTTCCAAAGTGTCCCCTGACCATCAGAATGGATGACACAGATATCCAGTTTGGAGCGGAGGACTGAGCAGTACATTTTCTCAGCACTCTGCTTTGACTATTTTCCACTATCAAAAGAGGCTTCTGTGCCTAAGGCTGATAGCTGTCCCAGTTAGTGGGGCTCCATCCATTCACTCATTGTAAAGCCCCCTCAAAATCTTCTGCTTGGCCTCTAGTAGTAAAGTACAGTGTATTCAGGGGCCACGGAGATACAATTATATTCTTGGTACCCAAATCTGGATAGAAATAAGGAGAAGTGGAGAACGTTGAAAACAAGTTTCTTTATGGGGTCAGTAAGAATTAGAGGGAAGAATGAAATCATTTCTAGGAGCAATGATTAGGCCATTTCAACTTGCAACCTACTTTCTTTAAAAAAAAAAAAAGACTAAAAAAAAAGGTAATGTGTTTGGATGTTATGCATGTATGGCTGTGTAGCAAATGCATGCCTAGTGTCCACAGAGCACAGAATACGACATTGCATTCAAAATTCTGGGACTGGAGTTATAGACTGTTGGAATCTGTCATATGGGTTCTGGAAATTGAACCCAAGTCCCCTGGAAGTACAGTCAGTACTCTTTACTGAGCTGTCTCTCCAACCCTTTGACCCGTTTCCTTGATTTATGAGTCATTCCATTATCTTGTGGAATCTCCAGCCCCTAAAACACATGTACAATCCCTGTTTATGAATTAGTAATCCTTAAAATTTAAATAAAGGAGCTAGGGAGATGGCTCAGTGAATAAGAGCTCTTGCTGTGCAAGCATGATGACTTGGATTCAGGGCACTAGTGTCCACATAAAGACCAGGTGTGTCTCTGTGTGCCTGTAACCATGGCATTGGTTGCAGGGAGGGACTAAGCAGATTCTGGGATTTCACCGGCCAGTTACCCTAACTGAAACAACAAGCTTCAGGTTCAGTGAGAGACCTTGTCTCAAAAAGTACCATGGTGGAATTACAGACATAGTTCAGTAGTTATGAGTGCTTACTGCCTTTCCAAAGCACTCAAGTTTGACTCTCATGTGGTAGGCAGTCATATTCACTTATAACTCCAGCTCCAAAGGGTCTAGTGGCACACACATGCATAGACAGAGACACAGACACAGACATAGATCTGTACGTGTAAAGAAAAGGAAAAGATATGGTGGAAAGATAGGAAAAGACACAGGAAAATCTCAATTCTCTGCATGTGTGTGTGCGTGTACACGTACACGCACACACACATACACATACACACAATTTTATCACTAATGAAAAGCAAGTACAAAACCTAGCTCTGCCTCTGCAGAGCAACGTACCTCCTCTGTAAAATGTTTTTGATCCTCATTATTACCGTAGAACAGCTATAGGACACAAGATATTAACAAAATGATCTCTTTGCACACACACCTCTGTTGTAGCGTCTATTCCCCGAACACATTCCAGTTGTATTACAATTGGCTTGTTCATTTATTTTCCAATAACCAGAATGCTTTTTCCACTTCACAACTATTTCATAATAGTGCTGATGCCTGAGCCACAGGGAAAAACCCAAATGATTCACATTCACCATCCCGGGCAGTAAATTTTCTCCCATATGAGACTTCACCATTGATAACAGAATAATTCTCCACTCTTATCAAACATGCCCTTTCCCTCTGATTTGTTTCATTTTGGATGTGCACTTCAGATTTTACCTAAGGAACAAGCCTTGAGAAACTTGCCAGGTTTTAATTAAGCCCTTTCCTGCACGCTCAGGTGCACCCATTCAAAGCTATCCATCACATCCAAGCAAATCAGGAGGAGGGTTTTAACACGTGTTGAGTAGTAATCGTGTTGTATTTGTGTTCATCTGTTCATCAAGGAAAAAAATTAGTCAATTTAAAGCAACATGGGAGTGGCGATCCATGTCTTTAAGGCAACTGTTGTATAATTGACCTCCTTTAGCATTTAATTTCTCAAGCCTCTAGGAAGCTTAATTTTGAACATCAAAGAGGTACCTGTGGAAGAGTCTGTTCCAGACTGGTGAGTAAACAAATTAGAGTTAATAGGGTCATTAGCTTTTGTGGTAAAATTTTAGACTGGATATTCCTCACTAAAGGATATGCAGACTGTCAGCATGTGGGTTTTTAAAAACCTTTTAAAATATAATTAGACCTAGAGTTTTGACAAACTGTTATATATACTTTGTTTAATGCCACTCTGTAAGTTTAGGTGAAGCTTGCTTTTTAACACATTGCAGGGTTTATGTGACTCCTTTCCTAGACACATGTAATCCCTGCTGATAAATGCATTTCTCTATGTTCATGAATTACAGAACTCTGTGGCTGGAGCCACACAGTTGGAACTACCCTCTACCATCCAGGGTGCCAGCTGGGTAACAAAGTGCCTGGGTTCTAATTGCCCATACCATAATAGTAACAGTGATCTGTTCAAACACTTTCAGCAATTCCTGAAGATGCAACGTTGAGGAAGGTGATTAATAAAACACTGTTTGTGTTAAGCCTCAGAACTGTGGAGAGAGAGAGAGAGAGAGAGAGAGAGAGAGAGAGAGAGAGAGAGAGAGAGAGAGAGTTTAACATAAAAGGAAAGTAGATATTTGCTAGCTTTGATGAAGGACAGTTGAATGCACCAACTAGTTGAGCTGCAGTTGGGCAAGCACATCCAGTGGTACACTACCTCCTCACTGTGAAAACTTATTGTACCAGCAGGATTCAGAATGTGAGAGCAACAATGAGAGAGAAAGAGAGAGAGAGAGAGAGAGAGAATGAAGCAGAGATGACATGGCTTTAACGTGTATCTCAAGCTGCTGAATGTAACTTACAAATGAAGATTTATTATTATTATTTATTATTCATTTATTATTTATTATTCATTATTTTCTTATTGAAAAAAATTATTACAGAGGTGTTACAGCTTTCCTCATAATTAGTACAGAGCAATTTTACATAAAAATTGACCACTGTTTTTTACCACTTTGTTCATCTTCTATCAAAAGCCAAATGCTGTATGTCCACACACTATATATATACACAGAAGTTAACATGCATATTAATTTTAAAACATCATAGAGTGCTTAGATCCAATTCCTATGTTAGATCAGATAAACTGCCCAAAGACTGTGATGGTGATATTTAATAATGCGATGTTCATAGCTCATTGCTATGTTTTCTACTTCAGGGTTCATTCAGTCATCTTATAATTGCAGAAATTAAACATCATTGTTTTAAAGGTAATACATTGGCAACTTTTGTGAACATTTTTTGGCTGCAGGGAGAAATGTTAGCTGTTGACTTTCCTGTGCCTGTGCCTATGAGCCATAAAATCTCCCTAAATAGAAATACCTCAATAAGCAAAGACTGTGGTAGCTAACCTCTGAGAGGAGGTTTAGTAAAGGACTCCTAGAGCCAAATGCAGAGCCTGCTCACGTGACCCATTTGGTACATGGAAGCTTTAGAATTGCTCAGGTCAGAATTTCTGTCTTATTTCCCAATATATGTAGCACTAAATACCCTTCTGGCACTGGAGCCCAGGAGGCTGCCTGGTTACTGACGTGCAATCTAGGTCCTGGGTCAGCAAATGAAGCATTAAGCTTTTCTACAGTATGATGGTAAAGCCCCAAATCCTGTACTCTTTTCAAGCTTTGCCATCCTTAGAGAGATAAACTCTGAGGACTCATAAAGGCCTTAAATTTACCACTTGTAAACAGTCTTATCATTTGATGTGGTACTGACACACCACTTCTGCACACTATAGCAACAACCTGCGTGGCCCAGAGCTCTGCTGCGCTGGCAGGAGAAAATGCTGATATGCTTTCTTCTGCTGGATTTATGGCCTGAAGTCTGGACTATTTCTGTCTTCGAAATACTCTGTCACCATTGCATCTGTCAGGGTGTATCTGTGTGTGTGTGCATGTGTGTGTGGGGGGGGGTTGTGTGTGCATATGGTTTGTGTATGTGTGTGTGTGTGTGGTTTGTGTTTGCATGTGGTTTGTGTGGGGGGTTGTGTGTACATGTGGTTTGTGTGTGTGTGTGGTTTGTGTGTGCATGTGGTTTGTGTGGGGGGGGTTGTGTGTGTATGTGGTTTGTGTGTGTGGTTTGTGTGTGCATGTGGTTTGTGGTGTGTGTATGTTTTGTGTGTGCATGTGGTTTGTGTGTGTGTGTGTGTGTGTGTGTGTGTGTGTGTGTGTGTGGTGTGTGTGCATGATTTGGTGTGTGTGTTTTCATATCTTACAAGAATGAGAACGATGTGAGAAACACTTTTAATAAGACTACACAAACTAGTGTGCGTAAGTA
This sequence comes from Peromyscus californicus insignis, assembly GCF_007827085.1. Lineage (NCBI taxonomy): Eukaryota > Metazoa > Chordata > Mammalia > Rodentia > Cricetidae > Peromyscus > Peromyscus californicus. Next base: position 40,356,650 of record NW_026294534.1, on the reverse strand, counting down.
CAGTACAAAACAAAACAGATCCCATATGGATTCTTGTAAGAAAACAAAAAGAGAAATTGCTTAAATAGTTTTCTACCCAAGGTAGCAGCAAAGACATTCGGGAAATAAAAGAATAACCAAGGTAAACACGGGTCCAAGAAGATAAAGTTTATTGTTTTAAATAGTTCAGTTTTTCTCTTGCAATATTCACTTGATGGAAATTACAAATAATATGTGTTCTTTGTTATACTTTTATCGGTGCCTCTTAGACACTAAACAATATCACAGCCCCAGAAGTTTTAAGCATCTGCATGCTTTACTTGAATTAATCATGTGGCATAAATTAAAAGTAAATCATCAATCATCATTAATTATCTGTTCAACTGATGCCTGCACTTTCTCACACTTTAATCTTCATTAGCATGTAGGAAAAAGGAGAATCCCAGAGGGCTTGCTACATGTGTTTCTGTGATGTGCATCTGTCTCTCCAGAACCCTCAACCACTCAGAAATACAGTTCTCTTTAGTGGGAAGGTGATGTCACAGGACTCTTTCTCTAAATACTTCAGATGAAATCAAAAGGTTCAATTTGAGCAGCCTTTGGCCGGAGAAAGACATAGCTCTTCACATCTGAACCTCTGCTCTCGAGTACCTTCTATAGCCCTTGAACAGTCCTCTAAGGCTCATGCCAATTGCATCCATGCATCCCAGAGAAACACAGCAGCTTCTTTCTTCCAGATGTTGACCTCTTACTCTTTGTTATAAGCTCTTTTCTGAAAAAAAAAATCTACTCTTAAGACTGCCATTAGCCGTTTTTAGTTCTTGCTAAATATATAAGCTTTGTAAAGTGGTGTGTGGTACTTAAAATGTCCTGCAGTTAGATTACTTGAAACAGTTTGTCTGTAAAAGGAAAACTAAAACATGAAGCTATTTTAATACAACATAAAGTGAAGGACATATTTTGTGCAGAAATTTCCTATTTTATTTAGCATTATTTCCATGGAAGGAAATAGACTAGTTTGGCACATGAAATTGAAATTTGAGGACGAGATGCACATGTATGTTGGGCCCAGCCGTAAGCTTCAGCACGGGAACTGTTTCAAATCAGCCTGTCCCCACGACTAGTCTCTCACTGAAAGCTGAAAGCTACATTATCATTTCCTCAGTTGTTGACTGTTTCACTTGCAGTTCTTGTTTTTTCCATTTCAGTGGTACCAAGCATCTATGAAATGGTCTATCCTATCTGAATCCAGTGAAATAACTTGAAAAGCTGGCTTCTGTATACCGAGAGAATGCAGTCTAATACTTAAAATATTACAGTGTCCTAGTCCAGACTCCCCATGGGAGCCCTTACCCTCTTGGAGGAGGGGATGGAGGGTGGAATGGGCGGAGGGGAAGCTAGAGGGGAGCAAGAAAAAGGATGGGAGGGGGGCTCTGAGTGGAAAATTTTCTTAAATAAAAAATAACAAAAAAATTACAGTGTCAAAACTGACATGCTTTCACATCAGTGCTAAGGTCTTGAAAAATCTGAGAAGCTCTCTTTAAAGTCAAATACATACCTGTACACATACCCAATGTATGTGCTATTTTAATATCTTTTTAAGATTTTAAAGTGTTCTGACATGAATAGAATAATCTTAAGAAAATTTCTCTGTGGCACTCTGATTAGTTGAGCTAGTATTAAAAAGAAAAGCCTGTAACTAACTGTTGCAATGTGCTTTCCTTAACAGGAGCAATACAAAAGGACCTGTATTTCTGGGAGCATTGAACTGAAAGAGACCAATGAGTTTTGAGAGATAGACAAAGAGACATGGGATTCATTCTTTTATGTTGACTTAAGGAATTGACAGACTTAGGGATTGCAACAGTTTCTAAAACACTTCCCAAGGACAAGATAAAGAATGAAGTGCCATGACCACCCACAAATATCTATCTATCTATCTATCTATCTATCCATCTATCTATCATCTATATCTCTCTAGCTCATATATCTATATATATAGAGAGAGATAGATATAGATTATATGAGAGAGGACTAGACATAAGGCAGTTAGAACTACACACTCAGAAAACAAGGTGGATCTTTTCTTTTTGAATTCTAGTTTTGAAACATCTATTCACAAATATCCTTGTGCTGACTGCTCCAAGGCAAATTGATGAACTGGTATCCAAATTTGTTTCCTTAAAGCAAGCTTCAGTAGAGAAGAGGCCGTGGTGTTCTTCTCCCAAGGATCAGACATCTTCAGATGGACCCCTCCTGCACTGCAAAGTAGTTTTAACCTTCAAAAGTAGCAGCTTCCTTTGGTGTCCTCAGAGCAAAGCCGTGCAGAACACCATGCTCCAGGACTCAAACAGTAGCATGGAAGAGCTCAATCAGCTCTGAAGAGCTTTCATTTAACAAAAGAGAAGGGAAACAAGTCCTTGTTGGTTCTTCTTTCTTTCTTTCTTTTTTTCACCCCCAGAAACAAAAGGCCATTCAGTTCTCTCTTCCTTTTTCCTCTCCATTAAGCTCCCAGAATTCTCCATGGTATGCAGCTGTAGAAGACAAAGGTCACTGGTTCCTTTATAATCCATGCCACAATAACCTTCTTAACATCATGCAAATTTTCCTTTATAACCATTAACCTATAAAGATGTGGGGAAAGAACACTTGCAGTGATTTCCATGGGTTTGTGGACATAAGAATGTAGAATTTTTCTACTTCTACTTTGCAGATAGGATTGGAAATGCTTTGTTACAATACAAATGGAAAATATCTCAAATAAATTGGAGTTCATTTCTTAATAGATTTTTTAGGATAACAAAAACTACCATGCCTGGAAAAACTCTTTCTCAAATCCATGTGCTATTGGAATTAAGATGAAAGGTTTAAATAGTGTAGACACAAGCTAGACATTCATGTATTCTTTTTTGGATTGAAGGCATAGGTGTGCAATCAGCTTTAGTATATTGAATTGCTTAGCTATGAGTTTAGGAGTCTATTTGGTTAATCAGTTCCTAGCAGGATTTATGCATTAAATTTACTTTTGCAAAATACAAAAGTTATTCTTATCCATATCTCTCAGTTTGACTGATTAATTATCTATGGTTCCCCAGCACATCCCATGATCACAGTAATGTTCTTTGGAGATATAATCATCAAAGAGCATCCCTTGGTTAGCATGGTACATGAGAAGGGTATAAATAATGAAACAGAACAGGAGCCATTAATTCGTTCTGTTTTGTTTTCAGTGCTTGAAGGTTGGTTTACTAGGTAGGGGGTAAAGAGGAGTGGGGAGGCGAAGGGGAGGAAAAGGGAACTTAGCAGTGTTTCTTTCAACTACTGCATCTATTGGGACCATGTACTAGAAGTCCTAGCCAGCCTTAGAGCCTCAGAATTTGTCCTTTTGGCTTGCCAAGCTTTCAGCTTCACAAAGACACGTTTAGAACTAAGACTGTGTTTCCCCCAAATCAGGTGATTCCCAGAAAGGGTTTACCTAGGCTGCAAATATTAACCCAATGTCTGATGTAGGTTTTTAAGCAATTTATTTTAAATAGTGTGTAACACCGTTGACATTGTATTGCTTATTAAGAATTTAGAAGGAAAGAGGACAAAAAGAAAAGCTTCCCAAGCACAGACATCACTAACTTTTAATAGGATGGAAGTGCCACTTAAGTGAGCTGTGACTAATGACCAGAGTTCACTTGCTAGCCTGTATTGTGAAGTGTTCCTACTCATGTTGTGTAATAGTAATGGTCAAGAAATTCCAGCCCTTGACCCGTTGTCATAGCCCTTCACCCAGTCACTATTTTCTCTATGTATTTACTTTTTTTTCTGGTTTGAATGTTAACATTATGTTTTAGACTAAAACTGTGGCCAACCAGATTACTTAATAGTGAACCCCTTTTCTCAAAGGCAATGAATGCTCCAGGGCTATAACCTAACATATCTCCTCCCCACATTAGGAGGAATGGCTGGATTAGTGTCCTCTGGAAGTGCTAAGACAAGCAGAGTAAGTGCTACTCCCCACATTGCCCTACAGATAATGAAGTATTGAGTGCTACAGCCAGCTAAAGGAATGTTGGCCTGTACCTGGATTGATGTTTTTTTCCACTCCAAAAGAATAGGGCACAGTAGACCTCAGCCAAATAATGTAATAGGAGAATGCCTAGGGAAAGCATGACATTTAGAATCTCTGCATTCCACTTCCCCAAAGGGAAAAAAGTACATACTTACATCCAAATTTTGGGTTGGGCTTAGGAGCTCAAATGTACAACAGTATTATCACTCTATCAATCTCAAAAAGACGTTTTCCAAGTATGTAATGTTCAGTTGGAATTGTCCTCTGGAATAATTTGCATTTTAAATTACTGGCCCATTTTCCTGGTTGAACAAAAATGATTCTTTAAACCTCCCAAGAAAAAGAAATACTAGAGAATTTGATTATTTTGCTTTATGGTTTTAAAATAATCCAAATTGCAAAGGGAAAGAATTCATCTTTTTTAAAAGAACCAGAAAATGAGTGAGTCCATGATAAGGTCTTCTGGGATTTAAAACATAGAGTCTGCCAGCTCTGTCTGCTTTGACCTGTCAAATCCACATTTGGATGTAAGCATGCATTTTTTTTCCTTTGGAAGTAAATTTTACTTCATTTTACTTGCTTGACCCATACCTAGGAGAGACTGGGACCTTTCAAAGCCCAACCACCCATGAACAGGTTCGGTCTGATTGTCATTCTTGAAAGGCTTCTTGGTACTGCTCATCTGGGTGATTCATGTTGAATGTCAAATTGATCCTTTGCTCTGAGTTCAAGGGTTCCTTTTAACACCATTTTGAGACTTTTGTGGAGGTCAAGGTACTGATCCTGAATATTCTCTTCATTTGTAAGTGGGATGTTATGACCAAAATATTAGGAGGAGTTGAATAACTAACAGGAAGGAATTATAGCTTAATAGTAAATTGTCCTTCATTGCCCTTAGAGACTCTCACAATACATTTTTCTTGTGGTGATATTTTATTTGTATTCTAACCAATAACGCTTGCCTGGGGATTAGAGGAAAAAGCCAGCCACTATATTAAACATAGAGGTAAGCAATAGTAGCACACGCCTTTAATCCTAGCACTCGAGAGGCAGAGCTTCATCTGGATCTCTGTGAGTTCAAGGCCACACTGGGAACAGAGCCAGGTGTGGTGGCACACACCTCTAATCCCAGCACTAGTTAACCATAGAGGTCTGGAGGTCTGTACAGACAGACAGGAAGTGATAGAGCTGGGCAGAAAGAGGAAGTGATGTAGCTGGGCAGAGAGACGAAATAAGATGGCAGGGCACAGAAAAGTATATAGACGTGAGTATACAGGAAGTAGCTCTTGCTTGGGCTGAGGATTTCCTAGCGATAAGAACTTGTAACTGCCGGGCGGTGGTGGCACACGCCTTTAATCCCAGCACTCGGGAGGCAGAGCCAGGCGGATCTCTGTGAGTTCGAGGCCAGCCTGGGCTACCAAGTGAGTTCCAGGAAAAGGCGCAAAGCTACACAGAGAAACCCTGTCTCGAAAAACCAAAAAAAAAAAAAAAAAAAGAACTTGTAACTGGCTTGTTCTATTTCTTTGCTCTTTCAACTTTCATCCCAATATCTGGCTCTGGGTTTTTATTAATAAGACCATTTAGCAATTTGTGTTACATTTTCTCTCCAATTTTTTCTCCTTCTTCGCCACTCTCTTTCTATGAACCAATTTTTCTATCAATTTTCTTGCTATAAGTGGGAAAATACATTAGTGGACGCCTATAATATTATAGAATTAATTATTAAATTTGTCTCATGGTCAAGCACTGCCCCATCACAATCTAGAAACTATTCTTCTTGGTCTTCCTGATTCCATGTGGCCCTACCCTCAACTCTTGTTCCGTTTAAAAGGAGACCCCCCCAACCTAACTAAAATACATAAACCATGCTTTCCCAGATGTTTCACATTTAAGAAGCATTAAGTGGTGCTTTACCAATGAGCAACGTCAGAAGGGTCTGACAGAATGACCGTAAGTAACTGTGTAAATAGATATACACTTAAAGGTTTTTATCTGTCTGAACCTACCATGACCTAAACAATAGACAGACCTAGTAATAGGTTTGATGTATTTTATTTTTCTATAAAATTATAACAGACAAAAATTTGGAAATGCAAACAAAATATGTATTTGCGCATAATGTGTGTATATACATTCATAAGAAAATAATTGAAGCAGTCATAATGTTTTCATTAACAGAATTATATATAACAGAACATTGGCTATCTGTTTACCCTTTGTGTATACACTGGGCATCATATTTTATAAATAATTTTTAGATCACCTTTCTCCTCTTTAAATATCCCATAAATACTTCTGCATTTTTAAGTATTCTCCAAAAATATACTATTAGCTGAATACTGCATTGTATATATATGCCAAAATATACTGGAAAAATATTTATTTTGTACAAGAAAGGAGAATAAATCCTTATAAAAAATCTCTGAGTACTTTTAAAAATAAAAGATAAACAAAATTATTCCACCAAAAACATCCATAAATTTAAAATCAACCTTTTTCCTTTTTGTTATGAACAAATTTATTTTTATATATTTAGTTTTAAAATTTACAAAAGTCATTTTTTTGAGAATCTCATGTATGAATATACTGTTTTTACATAATTCCCACTTTTCCTTTTCCTAAAATGGCATCTATTGTATTAATTGATTAAATTGGGTTTTGGTACATATAGTATTTAAAACAATAGCCATCAAATTGCTACATATTACTCTAAATAAATCACTTTTGAGCTAAGTATTACTATAAGATTATTATTTTAATTCCAGAGAGGAAAATGTCTCTGGTTAAAGGAATATTGAAAATTGTAATACATGTGCTCATTTGTAAAACATCATTTAATGCTTATTAAACATAAAACATTCAATAAAGTGTGTTTCATGTATTTTAGTCAAGTTGGGGTGTCCTTTTAAACAGAACAATAGCTGAAGATGTTAGATAGTAAAGGGAAGCCCCAAGGAAGAGCCACAGAATGTATTTTAAGCAAACAAAACTAAAACTTGGTATTTATCTTTCTCTTTTGTTTGGGTACAGAATACCTTCAAGTAACATGACCACTATTCCATAGGGGTAGAGACTTTAGATAGGTACCAGCTCAACGTTTCTATGTTCAATGAGTTGTATAGTTGACTTCAGCAGTGGGGCCTTACCATCTGTTTGTAGATAGCAATAATAGACTTGACAACAGCCTGGGTTGTTTGGGGGGTTCCCATTGGACCTCATTGGCTAAGAACTAGATAAAGTGTACCCCATTCCAAGCCTTGGAAGTTTCATTTGGTAATGAGAGATGTCTAGTTGGGGTTCTGTCTCCCCCATTTTTTGGTGAATTAATTTAGATTGCCTTCATTTAGATATTGTTGGAATTTTTTTTTCCCTCTAGCCCCATGTTGGAACACCAAAATGTTGTTGGTTGTTTTTACTCTTTTGATTCTTTGTTCTTTTGGAGGACTGCCACCCAGCTCAAGTCTTGTTTTTATGGTTGACTAGTGGTACTTTCATGTGTTTAAGTACTCTTTATTTATAGTATTCTATCTGTGAGGAAAGCATAGCAGATATTATTAAACTCATTTCACAGTTGAGAAAACTGAGGTTTCAAGGTGGTTGAAATGTCTTTGAAAATGCCTTATAGCTGGAAAAAGAAGATGTAGTGTCTTTAACCCAATGGTCCCTCTCTCTATTATTCACTTAAAATAGTATACTATTTTATAAAGGGTGTGTGTGTGTGTGTGTGTGTGTGTGTGTGTGTGTGTGTGTGTGTGGTTGCTTATGAAAGCCAAAAGAGACCATCCGATCTTCAGTAGCTAGAATTACAAATAGCAGCATGATGCCAAACATGGGTGCTAGGAATAGACAATTGTCCTCAGAATAAACAGCAAAGGCTCTTAATGCCTCAGCCAAATCTGCAGTCCCAACAACACACTTTCTAAAGTACCCAAACATGTGCTAGAGACTAATGAGCACCACCTTGGACAAGGACAAAGGGTTACATGTTGCACATGTTTTGATCTAGACAAGAGAAGGAAATGACTGAACTGCTCTCTGGAAACAGCAGGGGCCCTGTGAGCACACAGCATAAGGAGGGAACCACTCAGTTCATATCAAGCTCTTATCCTCTACAGTAATAAGGATTAACTTCAAATGGAACACTTAAGGAAAAGAGAGGTGGATGGTGCAACTACTATGGCATAAATCCTTTCAGAAAACAAAACAAAACAAACAAAGAGCAAGAATTTAAACTCACAGAACAAGTTAAATAATCATGTGGGAAAATGATTGTCATTAATGTCAGAGTCATCTAACCTCTTCCTTATACCAGGTACATAGACAATTTTATCATGCTTGTCTTGGGAAAGAATATACTGATGTGAGTTCCCAAGCATTGCATTTCCATCAAGCCGATCACTGATCATTGTACTCCATTTCTGGCCTGGACAAACACTCAGGAGATGGCTATTTGGGTTCAGAATTCAGGAGGCCCCAGTGGTATGGACACCATGGGTTTGACAAGTTTTTGTGAGATTAAATAGAACTGGACTGAATTCTTAGAAGAGGTTGGCCTTACAGGGTAGATACTTTCTCTCTAAAACACAAACCTCATATATGGCCTCATGTAAAGACAAAAAGTCAGTTAAAACTTCAACTGAAGTAAAGCAAACAGCAGAAATGGGGCACATCAAGAAGCATTTTGTACCCATAAAGACTCTTCTCTTCACAATTCTGTCTGGGTAAACTAGAATAATAACTATGCACAATTGCATCTTAATTTATGCTCCAAATGAAGAAATGTTTTGTTTTGTATATTTTTTTTAAAGGAGGGCTTTTTAAGTGTCAGAGAAAAGGCATATTAAACTATTATTTCTTTCTCACTGTTCATAAAAACATGCATTCTGAAATCAGGACAGCTAGATACTTAAAAGCCCTACATATAGGGTAATAAATAAGATGAATGAATAATTAAAATTTTGTATTAAGTTACACCAATAGATTAATTTTTACAAGGGAACTTATTTCTAGTAATGATCTTAGGAAGTGAACCCTCATTAGTAGCTGTCAGTGAATGGGGGAGGTGGCCGACATTTGCTACACAGAGTGAAACCACAGGGCCAAATTTCTCATTGACTCTTAACAGATTCCACAGGTAATTCATAATCAACCCAATAAGCCAAGTTGGCCCTAAGGTAGATTTTGCTTTCATATCATAGACTCTTTTGCCCAGTCACTGCCAATTTTGTCATTTTATAAATCCAAAAAACCTCTTTAAAAAGTTTTAAGGGGACATTCCATGCACAGCCAGCAAGACAATTCATCATTTTGAAATCATGCAAAAACTGAATCCTCCAAACAAATCTATCCCTGAAAATACAGCTTATCTTTAATTGATGTTGATTCAGACAAAAATGTTTCAACTTCACATGTCGCATTCTTTGCATGAACATGTGCTCAGATATGGGTATATCTGTTTCTAAAACTCAGAACTTCTTTATGAATTTACTTCCATTCTCTTTTCTTCATAATAACCCTTATAGGAAGAGCAGTTCTGTGTCTTACAAATTAGAATATGGCTTTTGCTAATTTTGTATATATTTCATATGCCTGTCTGTGCATGAAATGTGTGTATGATGTATATGTGTGTGTTTGTGCGTGTGCACATTGGTGTTTGAGTGCAGGTGCCTTCATGCTGCTGTGTGTTTTGGGGGATTGGAGGACAATGTCATGTTCCAGTCCTCTCTTGTTTTCTTTGAGACAGTGTCTCTTGTTCATGGCTTTGTACAGCAGACTAGTTTGCCCATAAGTTTTCAATGATTCCCCTGTCTCTGTCTCCATCTCAATATAGGAATGCTGGGATGACAGACATTTACTACCACATATGGCTTTACATGTGTTCTGAGGATTTGAATGCAGGTCTTCACACATGGACAGGAAGCATTTACCCATGGAGCCACCTCCCCAGCCTCCTACTGCAACCTACATGTCAGCTCCAATGGTTCAGCTCTTGTTCTGACGTCGTCGCCAAGAGCTACCAGAAAATCTCATGCCTCTTTACCTGAAATGAATATTAGCATCACACTTACTAAATTCAAAATAGCTGTCCATTTTCCTTTGATTGAACATTTAAGTGAAATGTGGCTGTGTTTTGCTTTTTGGATGAGATAGTCATCAGAACTAGTTTGAAGTCTAGCTAAAGGAAGGAAGAGCATAGAAAGACTCACAATGAATACGTAAGGAACTTCCAAAGCCAAAGGGGCCGGAGGAAATCCCTCACTCAGATCATGACTTAGCATTGATGCTTAGAGACACAGTTCTGAATGCCTTGGGGTCCATTTCTGATGGTTTTGTTGGCCTCATGTTCTTTGTACTCTAATATTTCCTCCGCTGGTTGAAACTAATTACCCCCCAATATATTATTTTTAATCAAGTTTTATCCAGTGGATATAAAGTGCAGTAAATTACTGAGTGCCCACCAACCCAACCTGTGTCAAAAAATCTGGGAATGGGACAGACAGTGTAGGTTGGATTCTTACTTTATGGGCCTTTGATTTTAAAGAGGAAGGAAGACATTATAGAAATAATTACAAAGTTAAGTGCTATAAAGGAGAAGTCTAGATTGCAGTGGCAATAGAAAAGTGGAAAACCTAGCACAGTGTACGTGACAGTAGATTCATGGGATGCGGGAAAAGGAATGTACACAAAGCTTCCCATAGGCTCTGTCACTTTAGAAGAAACCTGAAGGATAAAGCAGAGTTGTTAATTCTTAGGGGCTAGTGCTCTGCTCTCAACTTCAAAAGGTATCATTAGTTCAGCTTATAAGGTCCATATGTGCATCCTCCCTATACATGCAAATGATGCATTGCATGTGTGTCTTGAAGATGAATAAGAACTAATGATCATAGGTAGGAAATGATTACAAGAGAAGAATTTATCCTTGAGGAGGAGAATAATCTAGTTTCTAACAGAACTATGGTAGCTAGGAATGACAACAGGGATCCAATGGATGAGCTTTATCCACTGTTACCGGTTTATCATTTTAATTAAATATATAAAATCACTTGTTTTGTCCTTTTGGTTGTTTGGTTGATCAGTTAGTTGGTTTTGCTATCAGAGTTTTTCTTTGTAGCCCTGGCTATCCTGGAACTCACTGGGTAGACCAGACTGGACTAGAACTCACAGATATTCTCCTGCCTCTGCCTCACAAGTGATGGGATTAAAGGAATGTGCCACCACACCCCACTGGGCCTTTTGTATAAAATGTATTTAAAACATTACTCATTATATAGTTCTAAGAGGAGCGGTGAAGACTAATGATCAGCTAGAATTATTTTTTTACTTTTATTACTGTTGTTTTATGAAGTTCTTGATTATAGAATTAGGGCTATGGCTAACTCCAGCCCCCTACAGAAACTGATACAAGCACTTAGACTGGGGAGAGGAAGGCTGAGGGAGGGAGAACATACAGATTCTTGGGGTGAATGGAGTCTATTGTAGCAACTCATAGAATGAGGCATGATGGGACTCAACTTTTAACTTACTGTGTTTGGGGCACAAGATGAGACATACAAATAGAATATTAAGTAGGGAATGAAAAGTAGTCCTGAAAGGAAAAGATCTTAGACACAAACTTGGGAATAAGACAGCACATTTTTATATATTCATTGCTTTTACTTATGTCAAGATTATCTGAGTGCGTTCTCTACTATAAAAGGATTAGAAATCAATAGAATTAAAATATCTCAAGTTTTATTAGACCATCAAAAAAAAAAAGAAAAGAAAATCCTAATTTCTTCTGGTCACTTCTATTGTACAAGAATGACTATTGAAGAAATTGTTTCTGAGTGTTACAGTTTTCCATTTTTAATGTTTGAGAATTTCAGACAGGCAAATAATACGTTTTGATCAAGTCTACCTCTAATTCCCTCCCTTCCAACTCCCCTCCTATAGTCACTACCACTATTCCTTCCCAGTTTCCATGTATTCTTTTTAAGACCAATGTGCTTAATCCTGTCAGTATATGCACGGTCATGGAGCCATCTATTGGAGCAAGGGTCACCTCTCAGGAGTTGTACCTTTGAAGAAAGCTAACTCTACCAGCACCAATCTGTTGCCAATAGCCTCAGATGGGTTTGGGAATTCTGGACCATCTGCCCTTTCTGTCCTGGCATTTTGTCTGAAGACACAGGTCTGCATCAGGCTGTCACACTTCTGTGAGTTTATGTGTGCACCACCCTCTTCCCCCTCCATTGAGTCTGGAAAACTGTTTTGCAGTCGTTTTCCATTGCCTATGGTTTTGAAAATCTTTTGCCCTCCTCTTCTCTGATGATCCCTGAATATTTGGGGGATTATCCTCTGCATGGTGACTAGTTGTGGGTCTTCATGCTAATCACTATCTATTACAAAAAGGAAGCTTGTCTGATGAGGGATGAGAGATGTACCACCTTATAGGTATAATGATAAGTCATTAGGAGTTAGTGTAACACTAAGTCCATTTAGCAAACTACTCATACTAGGTTCACCCCACAGCCTGTGCTATACCTTACCACAAGTCTTTGGCCCTGTTAAAGGTGCCAGGAATTACTACTTCTTATGGAGCAGGCATTAAATCCAATCCGAACATGCTTGTGCTTGGTTATTCCCATGAAACTTGCCAGAGCAGTCATTGCTATAGCTCGCACAAGGAATTCATAGCTGAGTAAGACTGATGATAGTTTTTCTTCCTTGGCAGTGTGGATGTCACCTTGCATTACTATAAAAGCTAACTAGTAGTAATGAAGCTACCAGATCAGTAGCAGCTTGATGGCTCCATTGATTGATGACTCAAGTGTGTGGTATCTTCAGTAACAGAGTCTTAGCATCAAGTTCTGGAGGTAAATGAGAGTGTTGGCAGTAGTATGAAATTTGGGGGATTCTGTAGAAACCCACTGATGAGCAAGTCCAAAGAAGACAACTCATATTTGGCACTGAACATTTTGTTGGTGGCCCATAATGGCTAGGTGAGGTGTTATGTCAGTGTTGCTGGGAAATTCCATATATACAAATGGAGTCTTCTATACCACTAGTCTCCATATGGGCTTTACAAAGGCATTTAATGTTAGTTACCCCCCCATACTCTATCTTCCAATCTGATGCCCCACTCCCCACTCCACTTAATCCTTCTTGCTCTATTATTTCCAACTCTCTTTCATCCTACCTACATTGTATACCACCACCCTTGAAATACTCCTATGGTCCCTTATTACTTTCATGACTTCTGTGGATATTTCAGCTTAAACATACACATCTAAAGATCAAAGTTAGCATCCACATATGAGAAAAAGTATGTGATATTTGTCTTTCCGAGCCTGGGTGAACTCAGTTAATATAATGTTTTCCAGTTACATACATTGACCTGTGCTGTGGGATGGTCTGTATGTCAAATTGTTCTGATTGGTCAATAAATAAAACACTTATTGGCCAGTGGCTAGGCAGGAAGTATAGGTGGGACTAACAGAGAGGAGAAAAGAAAGAACAGGAAGGCGGAAGGAGTCACTGCCATGACAAGCAGCATGTGAAGATGCCGGTAAGTCACGAGTCACGTGGAAAGGTATAGATTTCTAGAAATGGATTAATTTAAGCTATAAGAACAGTTAGCAAGAAGCCTGCCATGGCCATACAGTTTGTAAGCAATATAAGTCTCTGTGTTTACTTGGTTGGGTCTGAGTGGCTGTGGGACTGGCGGGTGACAAAGATTTGTCCTGACTGTGGGCAAGCCAGGAAAACTCTAGCTACAGACCTGCAAATTTCATTTTTCTTTAGAGATGAGTAATATTCCACTGTGTAAATGTATCATATTTTCAATGTTTTTCATCAGTTGATAGACATTGAGGCTATTTCATTTTCTTGGTGACTGTGAATAGAACAGCAATAATTACAGATAAATATTTCTGTAATAAAGTAGCTGTTTTATTTTACCTATTTGGAGGGTATATGCCAGAGAGTGGTATAGTTTCAAATGTGTTTTTCTTTCTTCACATCCATGCCAGCATTTGCTGTTATTTGTGCTTTTTTAATATTAGCCTTTTTGCTTGGAGTAGGATGGAATCTCAAAGTTGTTTTAATTATCCTGATAACTAACATTAGTTTTTTTCTCTTTTTGAGGATTATTTCTTTTCTTTTTGAGATTATGATATAATTATACCATTTCCTCCTCTTTCTTCTTATTCCCTCCAAACCATCAAATAAACCTCTCTTGGCTTTCTTCTAAGTTTTTGGCCTCTGTTTCATTAATTGTTGTTACATACACAGGCACACACACACACACACACACACACACACACACACACACACACACTCCTAAATGTAACCTGCTCCGTCTGTATAATGTTACTTACATCAATGTTTTCAGGGCTGACCATTGGTATTAGACTTTTCAGCCATTTCTGTTTCTTCTTTCTCCTCAATTCCATGCCCCAATTTTTAATTGAGTCTCTTGTTTTCTTTATCCTTAGTTTTGTTTTGTTTTTTGTTTATTGTTTTTTGTTTTGTTTCGTTTTTGTTCTTTGTATATTACAGACACTAATCTCCTGTCAGAATACTGGTACAAATCTTTTCCCATTCTGTAGGCTACCTCCTTACTTAGGTAATGGTGTCCTTTGTTGCACAGAAGCTTTTTAATATTATGTGTTCTCATTTATAGATTATTAGCTTTAATACCCATAATACCAGAGCGCTGTTCAGAAAGTTCTTTCCTATGTACGTGCCCTAATTTCTCCTTGAAAAAATTCAGGGTATCAGTTTTATGTTGAGATCCTTGCCTAATTTGGAGTTGAGTTTTTTTTAGCATGGGAGGAAAAGACTCAGCTTCAATCTTCCATGTGTTTCTATTCAATTTGATAGGCAATATTTGTTGATGCTATCCTTTCTCCAGTAAGTTTGTTATCTATTTGTCAAAAATTGGGAATTTATGCTTATGTATGGATCCTCAATTTTACTCCACTGACAAAAGTCTCAGGTTTTATGATAGTACCTTGCTGTTTTAACACTGTAACTCTATAACTTAAAATCAGGGATGGTGATATAACCAGCAATTCCTTTATTGTTCAGGATTGATTTGGTTAACCTGGGCATTTTGTTTCTTCATGTGAAATTTATTTTTTTTTAAATCTGTAAAAAATTGCATCGGCATTTTCATGGGAATTATTTTGAAAGAATGATCATTTATAATATTAATTCTACAGATGGTGGAGATAAATGTTCTTTCCATCTTCTGATGTTTTCTTCAGATTCTTTGTTTGGTGACTTAAAGTTTTAACTTGGCAAGCCTTTTAGTATCATGGTTAGAGAACTCACTGGCTTGATTTGGAGGTTACTGTGAATGATATTGTTTCCATTTTTTTAGCATAATTGTTGATGGTATACAGGAAAGCTGTTTATTTTGTTTTTATTCATATCCTGCTAATTTGCTGAAAGTTTTGATCAGCTGTAGAAATTTGCTGATGCTGTTTCTAGAGTCTTTTAGATATAGAATTATAACATCTACAAATAAGGATACTTTACATTTTCATTGTCTGTTTGTATCCCCTTCATCTCCTTCATTCGTCTTATTGCTCTACTTAGGACTTCAAGTACTGTATTGAACAGGAATTGAGGAAATGGACATCATTGTATTGTTCTTGATCTTAGTAGGGATGCTTTGATTTTTTTTCTCCATTTAGTATGATGTTAGCTATGGCTTTGTTGTAGATTGTTTTTGTTATGTTATACCCTTTTTATCCTATATTTCTGGGACTTTTATCATGAAAAGATGTTGGATTTTGTCAAAGGCCTTTTCTACATTTAATGAGATGATCATGTGGTTTCTACCTATTTATGTGGTAGGTACATTTACTGATTTGCATAAATTGAAATGTCCTTGCATCTATAGCATGAAGCTGATTATGTCATGGTGGTTGACCTTTCTGATATGTTCTTAAAATTGGTTTTGTAAGTATTTTATTAAGAAAATTTGCATCTATGCGTCTCAGAGAGATTGGCCTATAATTTTGTTTTTGTTCTTTATTGGTATAGGTATCATGGTGATGCTGCTTTCATAAAAAGAAATTGGAAGTTTCCCTTTCTTTTCTATTTTGGAGAATAATTTGAGGAATATTGATGTTAGTTCTTCTATAAATTTCTGATAGAATTCTATGCTGAGTCCATCTGGCCTTAGTTAGCTTTAGCAGAAAGATTTTTTTTTTTTAATTACTGCTCCCGTCTAATAGGTTGGTATGAGTTTGCTTAGATTATAGACTTATCTTTGTTTAATTTGAAGGGCCTTATTTCATTTATTTTAGATTTTCCAGTTTATTGAAATATGGGGTTTTAAAGCATGTCTTTACGATACTCTAAATTTTCTCAATGTCTTTTAGTGTCTCCCTATTCATCTCTAATTTTATTAATTTTACTTTTCTCTGGTTTATTTTGGGACATTAATTTGGTTGACTGTATATCAGCATTGCTATTTTTTCTGAATAACCAAGACTTCATTTTCCTGTTCCTTTGTATTTGTCTTTCTTTCTGTTGTTGTTAATATTTTATTAATTTCAGCCCTGAATTTGGTTATATCTTTCCATCTACTGATTTGGGGTGCTCAGTTTTGCTTTTCCAAGGCCTATATGTGGATCATTAAGTTATTAACTTGAGATTTCTCAAATTTTCTAAAGTAACCTCTCAGTGCTACGAAATTTCCTTAGATTGTCTTTATTGGTCCCTTAGATTTTGATAAGTTTTGTGTTCATTTACATTCAATTCTAGGAAATTAATTTTTTTTCCTTGATGTAATTCTCATTCATTAGTGTGCTGTTTGGTTTCCATGAATCTGTGTGGCGTCGGTGGTTTGTTTATATTGCTGCTTATATCCAGTTTTATCCCATTATGGTCAGATCTAATGTGGGATGTGATTCCAGTCGCTCAATATTTATTGAGACTTGATTTGTGTCTCAATACATGGCTGATTTTGGAGAAAGTTCCATGAGCTAGTATTTTGATGGTATGTTCACCAGAATACACACTGAGGAGTGCATTCTCTCCTTCTGTTATGTGAGTTCTGGGTATTGACCTCAGGTCATCATTCTTGGCAGCATGTGCCTTTAACAGGTGAGCCATCTCGCTAGCTCAACAATAAGTACGTTTTAAACTAAGACATTTTAGTTCGCAGGCCATTGTGAGAACTTGATAGCAGATGTAGACATTTCTGAAGACCCCCTACCCAAATACATTTGCTTTCCTATTTTAGCACCATATGCAGTTGCCACTGAAATATATTTTGTTTCTCCTATTTGTTTGACAATGTCCATTCTATCTTTTAGTCTTAGACCAAGTTTTGATTTATCTGGAAGTTGCTTTTTGTTGTTGTATTTTTTGTTGTTGTTGTTGTTGTTGTTGTTTTGACATTCCAGAATGAGAAATATTTCTTTAGCAATGTTCCCAGAATGCCTATTGATTCTCCTTCACCCATTTTGCAACACCAGCTGGACCCTTCTACTTCAATGGACCAGCAATCTTCCTTCCTGGCTTCCGAGGTTCCCTTCCTGGTCCATACACCCCTGCTTTTCAACCTATAAATATGTATCTTAGGCAACACTTACAGATTTTCAATCATTTACTGTAACCCATGCTAGTCCTCCTTGAAAGGAAAGCGGATATAGTGTATATAAGCAAAACACATCAATATGCATTCATGGAAAATGTGTAATGGGGCTGGGAGGATGGCTGAGCAATTAAGAATATTCACTGTTCTTCCTGAAGATCCAAATCTGGTTCCCATAACCCTTCTTGAGTGCCTCAGAACCACCTGAAACTGCAGCTCAAAGAGATCCCACACCCTTTTCTGGCTTTAGCAGGTGCCAGAATTCACGTACACATAGGCTTACACAATCACACAAATATTTGCATCATTAAAACCCATAAAGAAGAAAATGTCATAATGAAGTCCATTATTTTATATGATAATTAAAATTTTTATTTAATAATGTATGAGAAAGAAATACACACACACACACACGGGGAGAAAGAGAGAGGCAGAGAGACAGAGACAGAGAGACAGAGACAGAGACAGAGAGACAGAGAGAGGAGAGAAAACCAGTCTGTCATCTGATTTGATTTTCCTCCTCTTTCGTCTAAATTAGAGTTCTCCTGGAGGATGCATCCGAGCAAAAAAAGCCTTTCTTTGCTCATCAGTAATGATGAAAGTGCTGGTCTTGTTCTCTCTGTATCAGTGAATCCCTCTGCTCGACCATGCATCTTGTGTAGCATGACTTCAGTGCGACTTCTGTTATGAGACAACTGGGTAGATGTCTGGAAACAGCAATGGGGAGCTCATCCGGGTTTTCATAGTCCCTGGACAATCCTATTCCTTCCTTTAGTTTACAAATTAGTAGACAGCATTTCTCCCACAGCCTCTCACTGCTAAGGCTCCCTACCCTGCCAATTGACTGTTTAGAAGCAGGAATCAGTATGTTCAATATGAACTAGGTTTTGCTGTGTTCATATCACTTTGTGGAAATTCAAAGAACCTCACCACACCATCAAATAATGGCCATATAGCTTGCTCCCCTCCTGCCATGACTTTGACTCTTTTATTTTATGTTCCGATGGGCTTAAAGCAACCAGCATCATTGTCAAAATTTTCATTCTCCTAGACTTTTGCAATAGGTTTGTACTGAGATCCCACTGCTTTCTATTACCCCTGGCATCTATAATATATAATAAGGAGGGCAATCTTTGTAATAAAAGATACAACAAACTGCAAAAAAATACTCAAATGTCTGCTTCTAACTCAGTCCAAGTAAAAGCGATTCTTCGTGAAAACTACAAATTTGAAAGGTTCAGCCTCCAGTATGCCACCTGCATTCTCCTTATTTTGTTCTAGCCACATGGATCTTTTGAAGGCTCCTCTTCACATCAAGTGTGTCTATGCCTCAGGCCTTGTACTCTCTCAGATCCCCCTGTCAGTCAAGATGATCCTCTAGTATCTCCATTGCTCAGTCCTGCTCCATTAGACCCGGCTTGAAGTTCACCATGTGAAAAGGTCCCCCCAAAGCTATTGTACTAAAGGATAGCACCCATTACTTTACCCTACCATGCTTTGGTTTTCTTTACAATGGTCATTAACTGTTGGCATATTATGTACTTATTGACCACCTCAATAAACACATGCAAACCAATATGTATACGTAGTATCATATAACAAATATTAAAAAAATACACTTTACATATGAGGTCATTAAATCTTGCTTTATTCTCAATAGTTTAGTTGTTAGAATGTGTCTAGAAAATACATGGTGTGTCTTCAATAAATATTTTGTTTGAATAAATAAGTTGGTTAATAACTCAGGAACTACTCTTTAAGTCTGTACCAATAAAATAGGAATCTTGTCTCTCCTACATGTGCAAGTCACATTAACATGACCTTGACATTGTAGAGAACTACAGCCCCTTACTTCTTCTGGAGAGAGATGAAAAGCCTCGTACTTGAATGCTGCAGTCCCCAACACAAATGCTCCTTAACATTTCTCCATGTCTCCACCGATGTACTGTGGGATGAGATGTGGAGTTGAACTTGGCAGCCTCTTATTAAAGCCACAGATAGGAAGAAGTCTGACATTAATTGTTGCTATTCAAGAGACTATTTTTAAAGTGAAGGATATTTGCACCTAGAATACTCAATGTTGGATTTTAGCTATATTTCCACAATAAGCATTTTCACCCAACATCATATTCCAGACTTATATATTTATAAATATGTGCATTATTCCCCTTTCTCAACTAGATTTTAACAAGTACAACTCATAAACCTGTCATACATTTTTACTACCGAATCCCAAATGCATAGCATAGCTTCTACTATACTGTGAGTACTTAAATACAATCTCAGGAGCCAACCTATTTAAAAATCAATATACTTCCACTTCTAGTCACACTGTGTCCTTTTGCTGATATTTTAATGTCACTTCCACCTTTGGATGGCCCCCTTCCTTCTTACTCCTGCATGAGGAGTAATTGTAAAGTCTGGCCATATAACATATCTGAGATGATACATGAATTCTGAGTAAACTTCTCCTTTACCTCATCTCAAGTGACAAAATATGCCTACTGTCTCTAAGATGACATCTCTGCAGTGTCTTCAAGAGAGGGTTATTCTAGCATTTCATCACTGTAGGTCTGTGTTTTTTAAATGATACATTTGAGCCAGATGTAGTGTCTTAGACCTACAATCACAGCACTTGTGAGACTGAGGCAGGGGGATGCTAGGAGTTTGAGGCTAGCCTGGGCTATATGGTCAGTGAATTTCAGCCAGCCTGAACTGCACAATGTGAGATCTAGTCTCAAAAATGCATATATATATATATATATATATATATATATATATATATATATACATATACATATACATATATATATATCTGTATATATATGTATATATATGTGTGTGTGTGTGTGTGTGTGTAGCATGTGTTTATCCATAAAGCATGTGTACATTTATTTGTTATATTTCAGAATCAGACTCAATAAAATAAAGTCATTTTTTATCCTATGATTTCTTCGCTATTATTTAGAAGATAGGCAACTGGGAAAGGAACTATTGAATTAGAAATAAATCCTTAGCTTTTTCTATGAGGAAATGGTCAGATTGTTTATTTCTACCATTGCACTAGTTCTTAAGATATTAGGGTCACTGACTAATTTGATTCCACTGGGAGCCCTATAACGTTAGGAGTTAATATGTCTTTAAAATGGATTCCATCATTCTGTTCTACTAGTAAGTTCTAGTGTACAGAATTATTCAATAAAGAAGAATATCTTCACGTGGTTGGCACATGGGTTTTTTTCTCTATTGGATGAAAAAAGGGGCAGTGGTTCATGAAATTGCAGAATTAATTTGCAATAAGAAATATGAAATAAGGAAATGGGAAGAAGACCCTTGTGAACCCTGCTCCCTGTTACAGATTGACTCATAAAACCTTAATCAGAGATTCATCAACTTACCAACACCAGCTAGGCAATGGCTACTGATAAAATGCGAATTCACTCTTACATTATAGAGAATTTCTCTAGATGTAATAAAACTTTATATGTTTATATTTGTTTTTTCCAAGTTCAAATTCCTCTATAAACCTTGCTCCCCACCAAAAGAGGCAGAGGAAGATGAACTTTTGGATATATTTACAGAGTAGACTTGATTAAGAAAAGGAGGTTACAATACAGTTAAAAATCACATCCAAGTTTACTGACTCCTGGTTCAAAGGTCAAGGCAGATTTTTTTTTTTTTTTTTTTTTTTTTTTTTTTTTTTTTTTTTTTGGTTTTTCGAGACAGGGTTTCTCTGTGTAGCTTTGCGCCTTTCCTGGATCTCGCGCTGTAGACCAGGCTGGCCTCGAACTCACAGAGATCCGCCTGCCTCTGCCTCCCGAGTGCTGGGATTAAAGGCGTGCGCCACCACCGCCCGGCAAGGCAGATTTTTATATTGCTATGATTGCTGCAGTTTACCCTGGGAGTTGGCCCAAGTATTTCTGTGGAGAACTTCTTTGTGAGACACTGTATCACCAAATAAATCCTATAACTTTCAAATGTCAAAAAGGCATTGTGGATGGCAACACAAAAACCTAACTTATCCAAAGTTAGCAAGATAATATCCTTTCTTGGTTTAATTAGCAGTAAACACATTTAAAAGCAGTATTACACTATGCAAATATATAATATAAAACTATATTTAGTTTGGAATACAGTTTAGTGGTAGACAGTTTGCCTACCATGTGTGAGGATCTGGGCTCAATCCAAAGCACAAAAAATAATAACAATAAAGACAATAATAACACCTTAAATATGCTTTACCTTACAAATATGAATCAGCTTCTTACTATATTTAAGGGACTGCATAGTTTTGGTGTGGAAAAGACATACAGCTATACAGGTACTTCACAAATGTTTGTATCACCACAATCTACTGGCTTCAGAGTTAAATGAACTAAACATGGGCATTCCATTCTTTTAATTTAAAATCCCTGGCTTCCTGTGAGAAATGAATACAAAGAAGAAACTGTAGGAATATCATTAAGTATAAGATTAAAATGTTAAAAATGAACATACAATCAGTCACCTGCTATGTTTGTTTGTAATGAATGGATTAAGATTTGCCTGTCCTCCCAACATGATTAGTACTGAGCTTATAGTCAGCATGGTTAAAATAAATTTCAAATCTTTTGTCTTCTATTTACTTTTTTTAAACATTCATGTAATCACCTATATACTTATTAAGTACCTTGTAGGGACTTGTAAAAAATCAGGCTACAAAGATAGGTGCAATAAATATTGGAGGTCACTACAAGTGGGATAGTATGGAGAAAGAGGAGGCAGTAGTGAATGGAGTATGGAGTGAAGAAATAGTCATAGAGAAATATGGAAAGTAGAATGAGTAGAGGGCACTATGGAACCCATATCAAAGTGCCTATCAGAACTAGCTTCTTGAAGACCTCTAGGATATGACAGTAAAAACTGAAATTGCATAGGAAATAAAAGTTGATAATTAAGCATAATATAAGACAGAAAGAACTCAGCAATTAAATATGCCTGTCAAATTGCTCAGTGGTCCCTGAAGTAGAAGCCTATGAGTATTTCCTGATTCCAACAAGATGTGGGGACTTCCTTCACTTGGAGAGAAGTTGGCTGGGCACATAATTGTCACAGGATTGTTTGCAGAATTAGTAACTAAATACTATACCAAAGCTCTTTGAATTCCATAAGAGAATTTTGGGATACATGCTAAGAGTGATAAGAATCTCTACAAGGCTTTGCAGAGATGAGAGAATTCTGCTTGTGACTGACTATGGGTAACTGTGAAGAACTGATGGTAGAGGAAGGGCCCGTGCCTCTCAAATCCTATCGCAGTCATCCTGAAAAAAAATAATTAGGGTTTCTATGATTAGGAAAACAGAAGTAAGGATGGAGACAAATGGATGTGTTTAGAATTCACTAGACATCAGGTGAATTGGATATAGTCAAGAATGGTATGAATTAAAAAGAAAAATTCCTCCTTTTGATATCACCTGGAAAATTTCAGATTAACTGGTTTTTCCTAGCCTTATATAACTTATTCTGATAGTATGAAATTAATTGATTAATTGAAAAGCACATCTAAGGTCTCCAGTCTTTGATCTCTAACCAAAAGGATATTCTCTTTTCCTAGCAAATTCCCAATATCACTGTGTGTTTTAGAGTTGGAGTGAGATTATCAATATGGCATTTTATGTAGGTTCATTATTCAGAAACACCAAAGGCCTTTCCCCATTGAAGTACATCAAGGATGCCAGCATCCCTGGTACCCTCCTACTTATCAAAGAGGACCTTCTACAGAATGCATTAATGTATTCTTCATGGTTTCCCTTTTTCCTGTTTCAACCAACTCTCAGTCACACTTAAAATTTGAATGAAATAACTACAAAAATGGATATATCTAGAGAACTAGAGCCCCAAAAGTTTGCCTAGACTTTGCTACATAAAACCATTTGCTCCATACTATCTTTGCTCATCAATTTTGGCTAGAAATGTCTTCATTAATAAGCACCCATTCTGACTACCTTTCATTTCAAGACTGACATTATGGATACCAGAAGTAGTGAAGAGTTCTCTGATAGATATGGGGCTTTTAGAAAACATGGGAAGTAATATTGGTGTGGAGGGAGATAGGTGTGGATGAGTGCAAGAAGAAGGTATAGAAATAGGAGGCAAAGGACAAAACAATCTTAAGAAATGGTTCAAGGGATTGTCTGAACAACTATCAAAAGAGTCAATTCCTCAGCCAAAGCTCTATCTGACTTATTGCTGAAGGAATTCATCTTGTAATGATCAGCTCTCTTAGTTTTCCTTAAATTGTGTTTTCTGACGTTTACCACGCTAAGCTACCTGACATTCCCCAACTAAACTCTGGGCCAACCATCTGCCATAGATCCAGCCTGACCTGACCTTGCATACTGACAGATCTTAACTGTATGAATGCTAACTATAAACCAGCACTCATATCCCAGTTCTTCAACCTGGATCCCAGCAGAAATGAACAAAGCACATCTTAAGTTACTTTAGAGTATTTTAACATTATATAGATACAACACCAACACAAGTAATAGTCAATTTTTGATGACTGTCATAGGATATGTTCTTTAAATAAAATATCAAGAGGTAAATTAATAACAAGGTATTTTAAGATATTAATAATACAGGTGTGTTTGTATAGTCCTATAATCCTAGACACTCAGGTGGTGAAGCAGGAAAATTGTAAGTTCAAGGCATGCTTCAGTTACTGTGAGGCCAAAGTCAACATGAGCAACTTAGAGATGCTTCCCTGTTTCAAAATTTAAAATAAAAGTAAGGGCTGGTGCTCTATCTCAGTGACAGAGAGCCTGCCTCCCATGTGAGAGACCTTAGGTTCAATCCTCTCTACTGGAATTCCATTCATCAAAATTCACTTTTGATTTTCACTCTAATTCTGTTATACCAGAACGCCATGTATGCTTAAGAAATTATCTGTTCATAATCAACAACAATCAATTCATTTTCAAACATTGTATCTAAGCAACAGTACCCAGGAGGATTTATGTTAAAATAATAAATTTGAAACTACAAAACTCATTGTAAGAATATCTTCCATTTTCCCTTAAAATAAATATCTAACTCATATCTAAAGTGGTTGAGCTAATATGAAAACCTTGCTCTTACTTAATATTTTAAAATATGGTTTTCTGCATTTAGACACTTCAAAGTGATATTTTTTTCCTTTAGGACTAAAAGGAAAAAGTAACCTGAGTATGTCACCAACTATCAAGCACCCACCTTTGGAAACTCCCATGCATTTCTTCACAGGCATGTTTAACTCCGGTCTTACCTTCCTCTGCCAACCCCTCCTTTGTTACTTCCTACTGCTGTCAGTTGGCGTGAGTTCAAGGAATGCAAACATGTTTTAATATTAGTTCTAGCAAAGCATGAGCAGGAAGGTAAACCTCCCAGGGAAAATTCACATAATGTATTCAAAAGTCAAATATAAAATGATTTTGGATTACCGGTCCCACCGTAGGCTTCCATTCAGACTGATAATTGAGAACTGACTCTACTACTGTGTTCATAAACTGCAGACCACACGTAGTCCACAAGAAAAGAGATGGGTTCAGAAACACATATTAAAATAAGGAAGCCAGGAGGTACTGTGAAAACAGTAGGTCTTCATAAAGAGAGAATTGGAGTCGACAACGGTTTTAGGTTTTTTTTTTTTTTTTTTTTTTTTCCTGCATGAGACTATGAAGTTTTCAATGATATGCAGGCAGAAGCAAGATGAAATTATAGCTCTCAGACACTTTATAATTCTGAAACAGATATGTGATTGATTGCAAGGTGGCATTGCTGCTGGCATTTCTTGTCTGCACATTTTGATGATACAGTTTCTTAGGTGAACTTCAAGCACACCGATGACACGCACCACAGTTCAGACACATTGAATGATTCTGAAGCTAATAATTTATGAGAGCTTTTGGAGCAAGTTATTAGATTTGAGTCAAGAGAGATTTATTTTGTTTAATCCTAGGTTCCTTGCTGTGTGCTCTGTTTATCTCATCCGACGTTGCTGGTAAACAAATATGTACAACTTGAATGCACATGGATCCCCTGTATAACAACAGCACCTCCTGCACCTGCCAAGGTCTTAACTATCCCACCAGAAACACACATTCTTTGTAGCCACATTGTATCTGAGATAAGACAGATAGAACAAGGCCTCTCAAGATTCCCCCAAGGAGCAATTGAAAGGAAAACTACACCATTTGCCCTTATTTGGAGCACTACAGGATCATCTATCTCCAAATTTACAAACTTCCTGGTGATTTTATTTGATGATACTAGTTGGATTTAGAAAGTGCTGAGCTTCCATGAGGCTTCGAGAGTCCTTAAAGCCATTTTAATAAATGACAATACAGTATTTTCAAATTTTATAATTATCTGTCTTGGTCTTCTTTCTTCAAACTTCTAGAACCTCGTATTTCAGGATGTCACCTTCATTCTGCTAAACATTTATTCACTTGTAGATCAACAGGAAATGCAAAGATCTTGCCAGTCACGTTCTAAATCCAATTATTAGAAGAATCTTTGGCCCATATTTTACTTTTTGTGTCTGACGATTGCTGTCTATATATTACAGTAACTAAATGCATAATCTTTTTATGTTAGTGTTGACTATGAGTAGAAAGAAATTCTGCATGTATAAACTTATTTTATGCAGTATTCTTGTTTCTTACCTCTGTTTTTCTAGTTGCATTGTGTTTTGTTATTTGTTTGACTTGCAGGAAGAAGTAACCCTACGAGGTTCTCTGTCACTTTTACATTGTTGCAGCCATTGTTCTTTGTCCATAAAAGAGATCCATGGAGAGGCATGATTGTTCTTCCAAAAACATGTGCATAGGGACAGTGGGACCAGTCTCCTCACTTTGTCTTTAGAATATGCACAGGAAGCCTTCATGCATGGCCTATTATTGCCATTGCTGGCCTGGCATTTTCTCTCTAGTGGGTATTGCAAGTATTTGTGTTCTTATCCATTGTGTACAAAGCTGTTGTGCGTGTGAGCATCCTCGGGAGACTGGTCTGTTCAAATGGTAGCTCATGTCGTCACCCTCCAGGAACATGCTGCTGCTCTCTTTGCTTTCCCTTTACCTTCTGATTAGTCAAAAATGCATTACAATATTTAGGAAACCTGGGATCACGGCATTACCGCCCGGCCATCATGAAAAGTCAGCATCTGAAGACTAATTTGTCATTAAAAGCACTTTGTTCGTTATATTGATTATTTTAGAGGAAAGTAATTGAACTGGAATGTCACCTTAGAGAAGTCCAGGTCTTCCTAGACAGAGGGTAGCTAATAGATGTGGGGGGTTTTCGCAAGTACAAACAGCCTGCCCTCTCTCCAGGCTGTTACCTTGATGTGATTTGGTTTTGTTTGGAGGGAATGGTGCTACTTCGGTTGCTCTCGCCACCTCTGTTTCCCCCCAACCATTGTTTGTGGTAACACTAATTTCTGAGACAATATAGACTCAAACACCTTCACCAATAATTTCTGTCCAGGGACAGAAACCTGTTATCCTCTCATTTTACTTGGTTGCTCTTAAATATAAAGAGACAATCAAGAGTCTCAACACTCAGGGAAAAAATTGTTTAGGGCAAAAGCAGAAAAGCAGAACAAAATTAGAAAATTGAAAAAGGGCACAAGTGGAGGTGGCAGAACATTCCAAATGAAGTATAACTAATATGTTCAGAAACGTAAATGGTATTTTATAGAGAGAAAGAAATAATGCCTTTGAAATGTCAGAAGTTTAGAAAGTAATACTACCTTTGACAAATGAAGTTGAAGCAATCTCCTGAAAAAGTTTTTTAAAAAATGTAATAGAATAATCTAAATTATTTAGAAGATCAATCCAGGGCATGTAATATCAACCTAATAAAAATTCAAAAAACTTAAAGAGAAAATGGGAGTTCACAAGTCATTTATGAATATGCAAAAAAAATCCAAGTATTGAAAGCCTCTCATAAAAAGTAAAAGAATTGGTTGGGTTTATTATTCAATATTTTAAAATGATGTTTTCCCTAATGATGGCTCCACTTTCACAAGCTTGCCTCTTTTTTTTTTTTTTTTTTTCCTTTTATCCCACTAAGATGATGCAAATCAACTGAGCAAAGGTCTCAGGGAAATGGCTCTCCATGTGCCATCCTTGGGAAGCTTTTGGAGTTTTTCATCACTCAACCATGAGACTAAGCTTAGAAATGGAGAATTGACTGGCAGCCCCAACAGAAAGAAAATGTCCTTCTCAGAATATTAACAGAGACATATCACAGGACAAAAGAGATGATTTCATTGGAGTAAATATCAATTTTTTGCCAGTGATTACTGATCTTTCATGATTGTTCTTCAGGACTTTTGTTAACTACAATTAAAGGCAAAAGGGACATGAAGATTAGATGATAGATAGATAGATAGATAGATAGATAGATAGATAGATAGATAGATAAGTAAATAAATGGATAGATGATAGATAAAAAGAAAGGTCGATATAGATAAGAGATAAACACATAGATGGTAGATAATATATAAATGCATAGAAAAACATAGATACATAAGTAGATGATAGATAGATAATAAGATATATTACTAGAAAATGTAAGAAAATTAATGATAATACTTATTCTAAATGTTTTTTCTTAGAATCAAGGAAAACCAAATATATATTTGAAGCCCAAAGAGGAGGGATACTCATTTCAGCCAGAGGTCTCCTCCCAGTTGGATCAATACCATGGAAATGGTCTGAGGTGGTTTTTTTTTTTTTTCCCTCCTTCTAACATTGACAGTGGGAATGCTCAAAATCCTACCTAGTTTTTCACCTTGGACAAACATACGTTCTCCATTGCTTGTCTCGTGCCCTCCCCTCCCCACCACAGGTGAAGCTGCAGAACCAGACACTCCCATTAATAAAGAGGTTTGAACAATTGACAGCTGAAGAGGATGAGCACCCATTTGGATCCTCTCTAAGGTTCCAAAGTAGAGAAAGGGGGTGGCTTGCACTGTTCATGCGGGGAGGGGTGCTGTCAATCAATCTCTTTTTCTTTTCCTCCAACTTCAAGGCAGGAACATAGATTGGTAGTGATTTTAGTTTTTATCATCATTGTTAATACTTTGGCCTGCTCATCCTGTGCTTCTTGACATAACACACCTCGTGAGGCTGAAGAGCTTGCCTGACAGACTACCACAAGTCACTTCCTTCCTGGATACACACAGATGTGATGTGCCAGGCTCAGCACTCCCTATGTGTGGGATTAAGTTTTTTCTTTTTTTCTGAGTATGCTTGGATTGTTTTTTCTCTTAAATATGAATCACATGGTATATCACGCTATCATTGCACATTTTTACATCATTCAAGTTCTCAAATGATAACAAGATTTTTATTTTCATGAAGTCCTAAAAAGGCATAGAGTGATTCTGTTCTTCCCTCTTTTCAGAGGGCAGCTCCTCAAGCCATCTTTGCTGAATGGTGTTCAAAGCTTGCCTGGCCTGGATGGGCACATTTGCATCCCTTTTAGGACACTTTGGGAAAGATAAAATTACATTTGTTTCCTCAGCCTATAAAATGTGGAATTTGGATTTCATACTCTATAAATATCTTTTCAGCACTAAAGATTTCTGAATTTGGTACACCTAATACCCAAATGTGGTTTTATAAATCCACACTTTTTTTTCTCTTTTAACAGCTTAAAGATATAATGCATATAATGTGTCTCGTCAGCATTTCCCATGGTGGCAGAAGTGCTTGGAGTTCATTTTGCACTTCTGGTTTTCCAATAAAGTGTTAGGTAACACTTTCAATTGACTAAGAAATGTGGTAACCTAAACATCAGAGTTGCAGTGTGTAGCAGGGAGCATGCTTTAATGGAAATCACAAAATATCTTGTCAGAAAGTCTGCAGAACAACTTTGTTCATGAGAATTGAATTCTATGTTTTCACAAATGTACAGTTCAAATTATGGTGACACTAATCCATTACTTAAACAATTTTCTTTGGAGAAATCTAAATTATTTTATTAAGGTTTTTCTATTGGATAAAAGAAAGTAAATGACTAATACTACCTACTTTGCAGCAAAAGCCACATAAGATAGTCTCCACCAAAGGTAACAGACAATGAGCAAGCCCGTTCTAGCATCCCTGGATTGGATTTCTCTGTGAGAAAGGTGTCAAAGTCAACACAAGTTATATTTAGAAATATATATGTATATACATACATGCATGTAATAATGATTAGTGAAAAAAGAGGACATGAATTTGAAGGAGAGAGGGGAGGGATATATGGGAGGGTTTATAGAGAGACAAGAGAGGGGAGAAATGTAGTAATTGTATTATCTTAAAAATAAAGATTATCATATACATTAAATGAGAAAACAAAGAGTTTTTTAACATTAAGGTTTTGGTGGGAAGGTACTGAGCTAATGGCCATATAGTTCATAATTAATATTAAGCCTCTATATGTTTATTTGGGTCCAAGCGGCTGCAGGACTGTAGGAGAGATTTGTCCCAACCGCAGGGCCCAGGCAAGACCAGAGAAACTTCCAACCACACAAAATACATATCTAAGAATAGCATAGTGGATTCATGAGTTCTCTACATGTTATTAAATTCTTCAGTGTTCATCTATTTCCCTTGTAATGATTCATAGACAGAGGTCTGCAGAAACCACAGAATTGCTCCATAACACACAGACAAAAGTAATAACAACTTGTGTTAGGATTCAAATTCAGTTCTATCTGACACAAAGCCCATGCACTACCACAAACTACTCATAATTAGTAAATAACAGAACATCCCTTCCCTACAAGCGTTTGATTTCATTGGCTGTTCCTGAGCAGGTAATTAGTGCCATTAAGTTTTTGGGTCTCCTGCTCAAAGGCAGAGTAACTCCATTTACATAGCACGAACATCTTGACGGGTTTACAAGATCACTGGACAGGGGTGAGGATTTTTTTTTTTTTCTAAATCCTGAGAAGCAGTTTATGGTGCCATGTTACTGCCTCTCTTGATAGCAGTACAAACAAATTCTTAAAAGTGCCTATGGTGTGTTGCTTTGACTCAATTATCCCTAGATTGAGTAAAACTGTATTTTGTTTTGGTCTTTCTTGAAAGCCTAACACAAACTCGCAGGGAGGTAAAACTGTATCTGGTGAAGGAAAAGGTATTTTTGCTGTTGTAATTAATAAAGGTTTCACTTGAAATTGCTGCTGTTCCATTTGCAGTCAGCACACGCTCAGCCGCTGAAAACTCAGTATGCCATGCTCACATGATAATGTTTAACGTGGGATGGTACTTAGGACTTCCTGGAAATATGTTTTGATCCTTTTTGATCACACTAATAATACACTATGAAGGTTTGCTCTGTTGGATGTAGTTAAAGCTTATTTGAGCTTTGGAAACCACTGGCACTTTCCTGGGGGGAAATATCAGAACATTTTTATTTTTATCTCAATCACTCCAGAAAACTTCATGGAGAATAGTCTCTGTCAGTGATATAGGGCAATTGTTGTCCCAAATAGTATTTGAAAAGAGATGGCCTAAATTGTCAATATACTGTGCTGGAAAATGGTGAATAAAATGATTCAGTGATAAATCTAAACTTTCTTTGAAGTGGAGTTGCTAATTTTTTCCTTCTTTTATTTTTCCTCACCAATAAAAGCAGTTAATATATATTTCTACCCATACATTTTTTTCTAGTAAATATTATGACAGAATAGGGTTTTTCAAAATATTCAAGATGCTTCTCTTGAGCTTCAAGTGCTTATGGCACAAATCATTTTCACATTTCAAATTATTTTCATGGATTTTAACGTGAAGAACTTTAATCATAACTCTGTGGTTAAAAAAAAAAAAAGAAAAACCATTTTATTCCTTAGTGTGAATTCTAGACAGTATCAAGGATATCCTAGGAAAGAGGAGAAAATAGGATAAGGTAAGTTTTTATTAATTCATTAGAAAATAGTTATGAAGCAAGCCATCCTTGATGTCTCAAATGGCCAGATTTGTAGCACTTTGCTCTTTGACAGGAAAGATCTCTTCATTTTCCCCAGGTCGAGCATGGCATGATTAAGTGCCTTAGAAGGAGGATCATCGCACAAACATTGCCTGTGTCCTTATTACTTACAGCACCTTGCCAGCATGTCCCCTCCTTCATTGTTCTGAAGTCATGGCACAGAAGCAGGTTTGCTGGTGAATGCAAAGTCTCTAATCCCTGACTCCATCCTCATTAGTTCTTGGTAAGAGCTTGCTCAAAGCACTCACTAAAGTCCCGTCAGCTCGTAATGATTTTCTATAAACCGAAAGCTTCCATGAATTATTATTTTCAGAACGTGCCATATCGCAGGCTCTAGCTTTGTATATTTTCTGCATTTCCAGTCACTAGGGGGAAAAGCAGGCTTTATTATGTTATCAGTGTTTGAGAAGAGAAAGATTTACTGCGTTAAAGATTAAGAGAGGGAAATTGCAGGAGTGGGAACGCGGGGAAGACAGGAAAATGACCTCCTTAAAACAAATTCCTAAGGTACAGAAACATTTCTGTATCCACATTATTTGCCATTGGTTTGGTGGCTCATTTGAGTGTATAATTTAGAGAGATTCCCCACATAGGCATGCATATGTACTCATTCATGCATGCCCACACCCAGGCATGCATACACACCCATGCATGCCCTCACTCAGGCATGCACACACACCCACATTCTTCTGGACAAGCTGAGATAGGTTGATGGTCTTTCTCTGACTTCCCTTAAAAAGCTATCAGGTTTTGGTTCTGCCTTACCAGGCCTTATTTGACTTAAGGTGCCGCTCTTTCTGCCTAAGTGCTGTTGTTCTTGGCAGACATGGGTTTGTGATTAGGAGAACATAATGCAATTATTCAAGTCCCTGTACCCTAGAGTCCTTCTCCTGAAGAAGGAAAGAATTCCCAAGCTTCTTTGGAAATCACTCTCCCTCTCTTCCTGTGCCCTAGCTCTTTCATTCATTCCTCCTCTCTGCCCCTTCATAGAATAAGTATGCAGTAAGCTTTGGGAATTCAGAAATGAAGGAGATAGGTCAGGTTCTTGTCTTCATGAAGGTCACATTTTGGTCCATCATACTGCCAAATATTCCTAATATAACAAAGGCGGGGGGCATAGTTGCCCTGCTGGCCAGCCTGTAATTCAGGTCTTCTCCGTGTGTGTACCCCATTCTTGTGAACAGTTGCTAAGGCTATTGCTGCTCACTTTCAGCTTCTCCAACCCTGCCCCAGATTCAACTTCAGCTACTGACTTAGCTTCTTTTTTTTTTCTTTTTCTTTTGCAATACGATTCAGTTCTACATATCAGCCACAGATTCCCTTGTTCTTCCCCCTCCGGCCCCCCTCACCTTCCCCTGAGCCCACCCCCCATTCCCACGTCCTCCAGGGCAAAGCCTCCCCCGCGGACTGAGATCAACCTGGTTGACTCAGTCCAGGTAGGTCCAGTCCCCTCCTCCCAGGCCGAGCCAAGCATCCCTACATAAGCCCCAGGTTTCAAACAGCCAACTCATGCAATGAGCACAAGATCTGGTCCCACTGCCTGGATGCCTCCCAAACAGATCAAGCCAATCAACTGTCTCACCCATTCAGAGGGCCTGATCCAGTTGGTGACCCCTCAGCCATTGGTTCATAGTTCATGTGTTTCCATTCATTTGGCTATTTGTCCCTGTGCTTTATCCAACCTTGGTCTCAACAATTCTCGCTCATATAAACCCTCCTCTTTCTCGCTAATTGGACTCCCAGAGCTCCACCTGGGGCCTAGCCATGCATCCAGATCCCTCAGTCGTTGGATGGGGTTTCTAGCATGACAATTAGGGTGTATGGCCATCCCATCACCAGAGTAGGTCAGTTCAGGCTGTCTCTCGACCATTGCCAGCAGTCTGTTGTGGGGGTATCTTTGTGGATTTCTGTGGGCCTCTCTAGCACTTTGCTTCTTCCTATTCTCATGTGGTCTTCATTTACCATGGTCTCCTATTCCTTATTCTCCCTCTCTGTTGTTGATCCAGCTGGGATCTCCCGCTCCCCCACTGACTTAGCTTCTTTTTACCACCACTAACCGCTCTTGTTATGCCCAGATCATGGGGACCCCCAAAAGACCACCACAGAGACCAAATCCCGCATGTAAAAGCAAAGAGCCTTTATTTCAAGCTCCGAGCTTGGTCTCTCTGTCTGTCCGACAGAGCAGTGAGCTCAGGTGGGGCAGAGTTTTTATCATAGCAGAGGTTGGGATAAAGGGATTTCCAGGGTCCAGGACCCTGATTGGCTGACAGTTGTCTAGGGGTATCTGTAAAACAAAAATAGGTGTGTGCTAGACTCAAGGACATCTGGCCACCTTATCTAATGGTTGAAATGTTTGGGGTGTCAGGTACTTCTTCATCCCTGGGTGGTATCAGCTTAAGGCTTTTTCCTGGATCTGGGTGTTGCCTGCAAAATAAGCCTTTCACAGAAGCTGTGTCTAAGCCCCTAAGCCTGTCATGGCTGCTGTGTGTTCAAGCTGCTTTGGGGCCCTCCACACTCTGGCGACCGAAATTTAACATGATGACCCAACGGCCCTGCATTTGGTGTGGCAGGAGGAAGAGGATATACTAAAAGTGACCAAATGGAGCAAGAGTTAGAAGTCAGCTCTGTGAAGGCAAGTAGGTGTGTACAACCAGGTTAATATTTGGAAGCTATTCAACTATAGGACAGAAACCATGTTAAAGTGACCAGGACTTAGGTTATTGAAGGATGTATTAGAAAGCTGCAGAAATCTACCCAATGTCAGCTATGGCCAACCGGAAAACTAGTGCAAGAGGACATTTGACAGAAGAGATTTAAG
The DNA here is from genome assembly GCF_007827085.1 of Peromyscus californicus insignis. Taxonomy (NCBI): domain Eukaryota; kingdom Metazoa; phylum Chordata; class Mammalia; order Rodentia; family Cricetidae; genus Peromyscus; species Peromyscus californicus. The sequence goes on along the minus strand of NW_026294534.1, from coordinate 40,322,195 downwards.
GTATGGAAGATGAGGAAAGAATACAGTTTCCTTCCTGCTAATAATCTACTCAGCTAAATTTCTTCATGAATTTGGTTACATATCATGCACTGTTATGCATATACTAACAGTTTGATGATAAACATGAAAATAATAATGCTACTGTTACTTACAATGAGCATGAATTAAGAAGATTCAGGGTAGTCTCATCAATTTCTGAACTGAAGGAATACTCTCCATAGAATTAAAAATAGCATAAACTACCTGGTGATTATCACAAGACAGAGATTCCTTCCACTTCCAGGGTCTAGTCTCCATGTTACCTTGTGAATAGTCTTAAAAACCATTTTATTAATTTAGTTGATTTAATTGTTCATGGGGAATGGTGTGCCAATAAAAGAATGCCTGTTACACAATTATGAGTCTCAAACATTTAAAATGGAAAAGGTTTCATACTGATATTAAGAATTCACTAAAGTTTGACTACTTTAAAGTCTGAGTCTACATGGAGGAAGCAAGTTATCCATAAGGAACAAGACTCCCCAAGCCTATCCAGCCCAAACAGCTTTACAGAAGGAGTGGGTTTAACTCCTGTGTCAGCATCTTTTGTAAAATCTGTTTACTTGGAGCTATCAAACATTTGGTGTTCTCTTTAACCAGAGTTGTCTTTAAAATTCCTAATGTACAGAAGTTAATAGCTTCGTGTGTTTATCACTTGATAGACCTGCTTTGAAGTACGAGCCAGCTCCAGCAGCACATTAGCTTTCATTAAGAACACCAATCCAGAGGCTAACCCTCACTGAATGACTCCTGGGTGGTAAGATGGCACAATCCTCTGAATAGGTTGCTATTTTTCAGCCTAATAATCATGAAGAAAGTACTATTATTTTCCTCAGATGAGAAGTGCATGTATGGTAAGCAGGTGAGAGAGAGAGAGAGAGAGAGAGAGAGAGAGAGAGAGAGAGAGAGAGAGATTAAGAAGTTTCCATAGCAGCCCAGGGGCATACAGCTAGTAACTACTGCAAAATAGGATAGTAATTGAGTTCAATCTCGCTGTAGGATCTGTATCTCTGTGATCATCCACAAACATTCAGTTGCTTCTCACTCTGATAGGAAAGTAAGTTATTTAGCGTTTTTATTCATGTGATATGTTTATTTCAAAGAAATTCTGTTTGTAGAAATTTGAAATTGAATTGAAATGACAGTGGGCAGTCCTATTTAACTGATTGAAAACTGGATTATTGGCATAAGCAAATTAGTTAATTTACAAATTTGCATGGAAAATTATTTCTATTCCCAACCTGGAATTTTCCTTGCCTATGAATCAGGTTAAGGAAATTTTGTCACAAACCCCTTTTAACAGGCTAAATGTTATAAATGTCAGTGGAGATCTTCTCCAACATTTATCAGTCAGTTCTCTATTCCACATAGCCAAGAGCACTTGTATCTTGTAGCTGCCTCTCCAGTCTCTTTGAACATTGGAGTTCCTTCTACATCCAAAAAAAAATGACTAGACCTTGTATAGAAAGAAAGAATGTGAAAGGTCAAACCAGAAGAGATCTGGAATTGGCTTATGTCTCTGTAGCTAGAGTTTTCCTGCCTGGCCCACAGTCAGTACAAATCTCTCTTAACCCGCCAGTCCCACAGCCGCTCAAACCCGACCAAGTAAACACAGAGACTTATATTGCTTACAAACTGTATGGCCGTGGCAGGCTTCTTGCTAACTAACTGTTCTTACAGCTTAAATTAATCCATTTCCATAAATCTATACCTTGCCACATGGCTCGTGGCTTACCAGCATCTTCACATGCTGTTTCTCATCATGGCGGCTGGCAGTGTCTCTCTTACTCAGCTTCCTGTTCTCTCAATTCTCCTCTCTGCTAGTCCCGCCTATACTTCCTGCCTGGCCACTGGCCAATCAGTGATTTATTCATTGACCAATCAGCAACACATTTGACATACAGACCATCCCACAGCATGTCTCCTATGGTAGCATAACCTTGATGGAATCTTGAGTGCATGACCACATGCTATCTTAGGACAAGGGAGCATGAAATTTGACTCTTAAACTAAAAACAGAGCATGGGTATTGATAGCTAGTTACCTAGCTGGGCCCAGCCATGGCCAGCTGGCAGATCAAAAGATTTCAGTTCAAAATGCATTTTCCATATGCCTTGGTGTTCCATATTATCTTTAAAAAGTTTTATTCTTTGTATATTTATTTTTAATGCTTTTGCTCTAAATTTATAGACAGTGTGATTTATGTTGCCAAAAAAACCCCACTGGTAATCATAAAAAATATTTATAAATTAATTTTATTTTGCATTTTTCTCTTTAACTTTAGAGAAACTTGGCTGTCTGTTTTTTCCTACATACATCTTTAGGACCTGACACAATGTTTATTTTGTAAGAGTCTGAGGCATGGAACTGAAGCAGAATTTATGCATGATAACTTACTAATTGGCTATTCAGTATATTCTAATTAATGAGTTTTTCATAAAATCAGTAATGTAGAGCATATCAATTTTACAGCATAAATTTACGAGTATTTGACAAGAATTTATAAAGTGTAACTCACATTCACATACCCTCACATATTGCTGTTCTAACAGTGAACTAAGAAACTTTGGTTCTAAGAATCAAGCAAAAGAGTTTCAAAGTTCATATCATTTTTAGAAAATCATTTACTCAACATTTTTTTCTATCACAACCAAGTTTAACGTGCATTCTTAGTCAGAGGCTTTATTTACTATATAAATACGGCCCATGTGAAAGCATCTGTGCTTTCTTGCTTTCTATCCTCTCACCTCAATTCTTTCTTATTATGGATTACTCATCCTGAGTGTTGATGCATTGTTGGTAAAATTATTCTGTTAGTCTTGTCTCAGTGGGTCATTACCATGAGATTTCATAACGTTTTCCATTTGTGCTTTTGTAAAATTGTGCATTGTCTTCATTTTTTTAAGTTTAGACTTTATAACTTGCAACATCTCAAGTGCATAGTACACCAAATTCAGTTTAATGAGAAAATGTAACCTTTTTTACCCTATGAAAGCTCTCCAAAACTCTTTGATTTCATATAATATTCCCTCTTTCCCCTACAGCCTTGATGTAGAAATCCTTGTTATTAATGGTGGTTTAGTCATAGATATAGCTGAAATTTTGACTCTAGTATTTTCTTTTAAAAATTTTTCACATATGTGATCTTTTCCCATTAACCCCCTTGATGAAAAAATTTAAATATATGTAGTCAAAATAATAATATTAGAAAATGATATCAGGACTGCACAGCATGAATGGGGTATATAGTGTTGTTTGTTTAATGAATAAACAAGACTTCAGGGTTGTTCCATCCGTCTATTTTCCTCTCTTTTGTGTGCACAGTAAACAGAGACAGTGTACCCAGATGTCAGTATTTAGAAGGGACTACCTGGCCCGCACATCCTCACCAGAGTCCAATTTCATTCATTATGGCAATAGTACATATGTCATCAGCTTCAAAAGTAATAGCCACCTTTCCAACTTTTTATGTGTGAGATAGGCTTAAAAGTTTAAAAATAAACAATTTAAATATATTTAATAATTTAAGTCATTTGGGAGTTCATTCATAAACATTTGCATATAATGTTTGCACATCACTCTAAATATTTCTATATAAATTAAGATATAGAAAATAACATAGTATGTCTTACTGGATTTACAGAAGTACAGACACTTAGGAGAATGAACTCTCAAGGTGTGTTGAAACATGAAGAGGGCCGCAGTGGCTCAGGTGTTTCTGTGGCGACTACTGAAGCCAACAGAATTCCTTCAAATGACAGCGGGTTACTGCGTTTAATGATCCCCAATGTAGTTGGGAGATGTAACCCTCTGGAGATTTTGAAGGGATTTGATTTTTTTGATGCCTAAGTACTATTGAGAAGGTTCAGATATTGAAGAAGTGTATGAAAAAATCTATATGAAAGATCAATTTCACAAGTACTTTGTAAAGGCATCAGATGAGAGTCTCACTTAACAAAAAAAACATAGAAGTTCTTTGCCAAAAATTTGTCAACACACTCGATCTCGGGGACAAAAATATAGATTTGAAGTTGGAGAGTATGACACGATGTCAAAGCACTGATTGCTCCACAATTGAGTTCAACAATGAAGTCTGAGATGCTTGCAAAACCCATAGCTGATATGATTCCTGACATGAATAAACAGTCCAGCCACAGCTCTGCTAAGATGAAAATCTGTATCATGACATGGGTAATAAATTAGTTTATGAACTATTCAATAGAGGATTATAAACTATTAGCCAAGCACTTATGAAAACCCTCTCTCATAAACCATTCCATAATCCAAGCAGACAGTTTTCTGTCAGTCCAAATGGATGCCTTTATGGTGTACAGGTATGCCTGGGAGAACTGTTCTGTGTTATTAGTGGTGGCAGCCATGCCTG